>NC_136411.1:81290515-81348015 GCF_051521515.1 Lactuca serriola
AATTGTCCGTTGATCGATTTTCGCTAATATTTATGCACCACAATCTGCAACTACACTATGGGGTGAACTTATGAGCATCAAATTGGCAAAATATGGTATCTGGATCATGATGGGAGACTTTAATGTCGTTCGAAGGCCGGATGAAAGATTTAACTCCATCTTTTGCACTAGAACAACTAGAGACTTCAATCACTTCATCTTGGAGACAAGACTTACAGATATAAACAGGGGGGGGGGGTCAACGTTTTACCTGCTTCAGGAATGAATATCTTAAACTCAGCAAACTAGACCGGTTTCCTGTTTGCTCACACCTCCTTGATATTATTCCCTCGGTGTTAGTTACCGCCTTGTTGAGGGAGCTCTCTGATCATTGTCCAATTCTCCTCTCTTCCTCTAAATGGGATTTTGGTCCCTCACCTTTCAGACTTTTCAAATCGTGGATGATACGAGATGGTTTTGAAAAGGCTTTCATCAAAACCTGGAACAACTTTGCAGGTTATGGTACCCCTGATTTCTACTTGGCAGCCAAGCTTCGCCATGTTAAAGATGGATTGAAAAGATGGAGGGCTACTGATTACCCAATAGAAGAAATGGAATTAAAAAATCTCAGAGAGCTGGTGGTTCATTTGGACTCTAAAGCTGAAATCAGATTGTTGAATCAAGATGAAATCGAGACAAGACGAAATGCTTATCATAGGATTGTTGAACTTGAAAAATTAACTGTTCTTGATGTGAAACAAAAATCAAAAATTAAATGAGCCATCGATGGGGATGAAAACTCTAGATACTTTCATGGGTTTGTCAATAACAACGACCGAAAGAACATAATTAATAATGGAGAGTGGTGTACTAATCCATCAACAATTAAAAAGGAGATGCTCAGATTTTTTGAAAATAAATTCAAAGAGTTCTCGCCATCAAGGCCAAAATTATGTAACCCACATTTTAAAAAAAATCCACCCAGATGACGCTCACATATTAGAGTCTCCCATCTCTCTTGAAGAAATCAAAACAACAGTTTGGGCTTAGGGGAATGAAAAGGCCCCTGGACCAGATGGGTTCACATTCAAGTTCATAAAAAAATGACAAAATTTCACAATTAGTCCTTGTGGTTTACATAATATCGTATTTTGAGGGCTTCCTAGCAAAAAGCCACGCAACTGGTCCATGTGGTTTGTCAAATTACGTGAAAGGCCCTCCTGCCGTTAAATCCAACTTTTCAGCTGTTAGATTTTAAAGAAAAAGACTATTTTGCACTTGTACCAATATTGCAATACACTACAAACCTCAAGGGCCATTTGTGTAATTTTCAAAATTTGAATATATATATATATATATATATATATATATATATATATATATATATATATATATATATATATATATATAAATTTCACATTTTGTATATATATAAATTTTATATATATGTATATATATGATTTCAACAATTTGATAATTTTTTTTTTATCTTTTGACATTTTGTTTTCTATTTTTATTTTATAGTTTTAGTTATTTATGTTTTTTTGTTATATTTTTATTTATTTTGAATCAAGTAAATAAACATAATTTCGATAAAGCATGTCAAAATTATTTTTTCTTTAATTTTTCTTATTTGTGAATTGAAGCGTTAATATTTTTTTTTAATTTTATGTCGTTACTGTTATTGTCTTTTTATGCTCTATAGTTAATATCGTTGATAACTTTATCTTTGCATTTAGCATTATCATTATTTGACCTTTTGTTTTCTATTTTTGTTATAATTTAATTATTTATTATTCTTCTATTGTTTTTATTTATTTTGATTCAAGTAATGAAAAATAGAAAAACAAAAATCAAAAACTCAAACACCAAATTCTAATATACTCTAATATATTAATATATTTTACATTTTCATCTTTTTTTGGTTTTTTCGTATTTTTTAGAATTTGTTAGTACTATTATTTTTAATTTTTTCATATTATTTTTTTTAATTATTTCCTATTTTGATTTTTTTCGTTGTTTCGTTTTATTTTTAATCAACTTGACAACTTTTTTTTGACCTTTTCCAAAAAGTGTAAAATGTCTGAATATATTGTAGTATATTACAATTTTGGTGTTTGAGTTTTTTTCAGTTTTTTTTTTTTTTTTAATTTTGGTTATTTATGGTTTTTGTAACTTTTTTTTATTTTGATTCATGTAAATAAAATATTTATATTTACAAATATAAATAAAGAAAATAAAAATAACCTTTTTATTTACACAATCAAATTAAAAAAAAAGTCACGAAAACCATAAATTACCAAAATTAATAAAAAAATGTGAAAAAAAAACAAAGTATGAAAAATGTAAAATCTATTAATATATTAGAGTAATTTACAACTTTGGTTTTTAAGTTTTTGTTTTTATATTTTTCATTACTTGAATCAGAATAAATAAAAGCAATAGAATAATATATATATATATATATATATATATATATATATATATATATATATATATAACAAAAGGTGAAATAATGATAATGATAAATGCAAACATAAAGTTGCTAACGTTATTAATTATGGAGTGTCAAAATAAAAAAAAAACCGTAAGAACATAAAATTAAAAAAAAAACATTAACGTTTAATTTCATAATTAAGAAAAAAAAGGTTTCAATATGGTTTATCGAATTTAAGTTTATTTACTTGAATCAAAATAAATAAAAATATTAAAAAACAATAAATAACTAAAATTATAAAATAAAAAATAGAAAACAAAATGTCAAAAAGATAAAAAAAATATCAAGTTGTTGAATATATATATATATATATATATATATATATATATATATATATTCAAATGTTTTCAACAAGTATTGTGCGCACATATGGACCAATCAGAATTTAGCACAAATTAAATTTTTAAGTAAATCAATAAGGGTAAATTAGTAATATTGCATCTATACTAAATAAATTCCAAAATTAAAATCAAATTAAATCTCTATAAAATTGCAATCAGTTTTTTTACCCTACAAAAAACACTAGAACAAAAAAGTAATTGACATTTTTTTCACATTCAATCACCGATCGCCGCCACATACTCCTTCCCCTTCGTTGCCACCTACTCCGTCACCGGCAATACTGGATCCGCCTTTCCCGTTCACCCGATGTCGGTCACTTTCAATCGGTTCCTCCATCTTCATTATATGCATCCTTAATTTCACATACAGGGCTATTAAATCCAATCGATGTAATGTGAGGGAAAAGCGGGTGAAATTACATGCCGATTAATCCAATCGGCACTCAAGTTTCTCCGCTTGAATTTTCTAACTAGGTAATTTTTTTTTTCAATTGTCTTTAATTTCTGATTTTGCTTTGTAGATTCATCTTCTTTGGAATACAAATTGATGTGTTGGTAGGTTTGTAGATTCATCTTCTTTGGAATACAAGTCGATTGTGTTAGCCACTTCCACGGGGGTAACCTTCTTAGGAATCTGTTATGGAACCCTCTTATGCGTTTGGAGTTCATGGAACAATCGACTATTCAACAATAAAAAGGTGACCCCCATGGAGGTAGCTGACACAATCAAGTCCTTGACATTCATTTGGGTTAAGCACAAGAGTGGTATTGGAGATCTAAAATGGATTGACCGGTGTGTTAACCCGTTTATTCAATTGTAATTTGTTCAATTTTTGTTGATTTCGGTCTTGTACTCTGCATTCATCTAGCTTCTTGTTAGATGGGCTGCATTTTTTTCTTTTGTTTCAATATATTTTATTCGCCGGTTCAAAAAACAAAGTAAATCTGTTCATAAACATTGACCCCCACAAAAAAATCAGATTAAAAAAAATACAACATTAAACTTCCATCTTAATAGAAAATGGCGAGTTCAGATCTTTCAGAAAATACCAACAAATTATTGAAATCAAATAAGATTTAGGGAGGGATAGGTAAAGAAGGAAATAAGTTATGAGTAATTAAGTGAGAAAGGAATAAGTTCATTGGTTAGAAGAAAGAAATGACGTAACACCTCAGTGCCTTTCCTTACTGCACCAAAAGATGCTTAACACAACATTACCTAAGTGACTAAATTGGAAACCATGTGTAAAAGCTCTTTACACTGTACAAATTGATATAGGTTCTTGATGCAATGATGTATAACATGATAATACTCATTGATAAGCTCAAGGATATATATAGGTATATATTTGTTGCTTAAGTATATGTTTTTTCAATTAATTATTTTAGTATATACATATGCAGTGTTTGTGTTTCATGATGTTTTTTTTTGAATAATTTGCTAAGTTTAATGTAGGCGTGTAAACCGTTTCAGAACTAGACTGAAATGGAGAAAAACCGAAAACCGAATAAACCATAAAACTCATAACAAAAAATTGAACCGAATACCACTATCCGACTTTGGATCCGTTTCAATTCTACTAAGAAATATGCTATCTAAGAATGTGTTTGGAATCAAAACCAGACCAAACCAGACTGAAAAAAAATTTGAAAATTAAATAAGGCTTAAACTAAGAACCAAAAACCGAACCGAATACCACAATTCGGTTCCCACCGGTTTCGGTTCGACTTTTCGATGAAAAGGGTCCTCCCTACTCCTAGGGTATATACAATATGCAAAAATAAAGTTTAATGATATTTTTTGAAAAACACAAAAGGTTGTTAAGCTCTTAAGCCTAAGTCATTTTCCTTTTCTTTGATAAACATAAATCATTACATTAAAATGTTAGACATGACTTCAAATAATAAATGAAATTGATGTATAAACATGTTAAATGGAATTTAAGAAAAAAAAACAAGTCTATTAATAAAGACGATACATACCTTGAATGCAACTTATTAGGCATCGACAATAGAAACTATGAAGAATTCATCAATATCTTTGTAAACATTCATAATTACATCTATATCATTGTAAAACTTCAAATTATATATATATATATATATATATATATATATATATATATATATATATATATATATATATATATATATATATACACACACTGATAAAACCTATAAATTCACACATATACCCAAATACTTTATATATTTAAATCACAATAATTTTAAAATTCACCTCGACTAATATAGTTCAATACATATCGATTGAAGGCAAACGGGCAACAAGCTGCGCCGCTAGCCCTTTCTGGATGGCAAAACGAACTCTTTTGAAAACAACATTTGTGGATCTAGGAGATATGACATTAAAATGCATGACCCGTTGGACTCTGTTGAAGAGCTCCATCGCCTTTGGTGTGAGAAAACCAAATTTATCAAATGTAAAAGGTACAAACATATGTTGATTTTTTATATATGCATTCTCGTGCTTTACCACTTTGCACGCAACGGCTTTTAAAGCGGCATGCCCTGCTGTGAAACCCCCGCTCCCCAAACCAACTAGAGGAGAGGCCCCAGTAAGATCCACGCATGCATGCTTCCCTCCTATCTATCCAAATACCAAAATGTCAGCCGGTCTAAGTGTGGACCTTCCATCATACGGGTCCGTCAAGAAGTTCACTGACGCTTCTTTCTTCGCAGAAATACCAGCACGCCGACAAGCATCAAAGAGAACATCCCGAACCACATTATGTATGTACTTGAAACCAAAGAGCTCTCTACAATGAACCGTATGTTCCCCAAAAGTCTCCAAACATGCCTTGCGGCAAACTGGACATATCTCGTCAATTGGGAACATTATAGTATTATAAATTGTAACATGATAGTATTATCCTTCTAACACATTGTTATTCTCGGTCTGTTTACTTCATGAATCCTTACAAAATATCAACACTTACATTGAAATAGTTTTTCCGTGATTTTACATATAACTGAAGAACCATATAAGGAAGTCTCCTAATTCGCACTACAATAAATAAGTCTTATGCAGATGACATTTATCCAGACGACTTAAGTCATCGGTACTGTGTCGTCTATACCACCGACATGTCGTAGAGTTGACTGAATTTTTTTGACCTGAGACTATATAGCGACGATAAGTCGTCTGTTTAGGTTAAGCGGGAAAGAAAATTTTTACGCGGTTTCCTCAAAATGTTTTACGACGATACGTCGTCGGTATAACTAACGTAAAATATAGTTTTTATTTATTTATATTCCATTTTGTAGAAAAAAGAAATGACGTCAGGTTGTGTGGGTTATATTGATGACAAGTCATCAATATAAAATTATAGCGATCTGTGTGATACTCCGTGTCGACTCAAATGACTTGTCGTCTAGAAATATATTTCTTATTTATTGTTATTTTTTAGTTTACGAAAAGGAGAAAACGATGTCATGTGACTTAACTCTATACCGACAATATGTTGTCGGTACAGGGTTTTAAGTCATCTGCTTCCTTCGAACCCCTCTCATTTGCAGCGGTCACCAAAACCTCGTCATCTCTCTCTCTCTCTCTCTCTCTCTCTCTCTGTGTGTGTGTGTGTGTGTGTGTTAGCGATAGTCCGTCCAAAGGACCTCCGGCCAGTCGTATACACCGCTGACGACATAGGTAAGTAGCTAGTTCAGTCTTTCTTCTCTGATTACCCTCTTTTTCCGGTTTGATTTTGAGATTTTGGGGGTTTGTTTTCATGTTTTTGATTTGTGTCTCAATAGGGTTGTCACCGGAGGTTTGACCACTTACGTCTATTGCGACGTCTATTCCAGGTAAGTTTTTTTTTTTTTTTTTTTTTTATTTTCATTTTTTTAAATTGTTGATACAATTGTTTTTAGGTGAACACATCCACCACATCAAGCACATCGACTTCCCACTTCCGGTCACTATTGACTTACTACTTCCGGCAACCAGACCACCCACCGACACAGAACATGTAAGTCTGATTTTTTTTCTTTTTTTTTTTATTATTTTTTGGGGTGTTGGATATTGTTGTATGAAAATGTGGAATTTGATATATGTTGTTTGATTTCATGTTTATAATTCTTTGAAAATGTGATGAATGATGAAATTTGTTGGGCATGATTTGTTTGATTTCGTATTTGGATTTGTACATATTTTTATGAAATTGGAAGTGGATGTATTGCTTAATTGTATGAAATTGGCATATGAAAGTGGTAATAATTTCTAAAATGAAATGGAAATTGGAATTGAATGTATAGTATATATGTATGATTATGTGATGGTAATAATTTCTAAAATAAAATGGAAATTGGAATTGAATGTATAGTATATATGTATGATTATGTGATATTTATGTTTAATAGTTTGAGTGTATATAAGATGAAGTGATTGTATTATGTTTTTATTATATTGCTATGTAGTAGATTTTTTTGGAGATTTAATGGTTTGTTATGGTTATTAAGTATTTGATATTATTTTGCATATATACTGTTTGGATTTAAAAAAAAAAGGTTTGGTATATATAACAAAACCTGTGAAAATATTAAAAAAAGCTATACAGACGACATGTCATCAGTATAGCTTTATAACTGTAATAACCGTTTCACTTTTCCCGATGACATATCGTCTCTAATACTAAAATGGAAGTTGTCTGCCCCCACTTTTCTAGACGACATGTCGTTTGTATTGCTTAAACCTATACCAACGAAATGCCGTTGTAAAAGTGATCTTTATACCAACGACATGTCGTCGGAATAGGTTTATATCATTTTTTTTTTGCAAAAGTCAGTCCCGACAAGCCTTTGACGAGGACATGTCGTTTGCATTGGTGGCTTTGTATTGACGACATTTTCCATTTTTACCGATGAAGCTATCCAATCAACTTTTTACAGACGACAAGTCGTCTGGCTTTACCGACGACATGTTGTCTGCATAGCTACTAAAAATGTTGTCGACATAGGCCTCATTCCTTGTGGTGTCGATTAATTGTATGAGATGAAATATATTTTTAGCAACGATCAATTAAGAATAAACAATCATCAGGTTTTGTTAATTGATTATTCAGAATATGAAACAACAAAGAATAAGGTTGTGAATAACCCCATCATAAATATAGAGATTAATTATGGAAGTTAGTGCAAATGAGTATTTTTATAATTTATTTATAATCTAATTTAAAGATATTGTTTTTAATTTTTAAATATATTAATTATCACTAAATTAAGTATTTTGGTATATACATGAGTTTATAGGTTTTATAAAGACATATAAGTAATTTGAAGTTTTACAAGGATATAAATAAAGAAAATTGCAAAATATAACCAAATCTCTTAATTACTTTGTGCAAGATAGCCAAAAAAAAAAACTCAAATTACAAATATAGCCATGAAAATCGCAAATGGATTAAGTCAATCTACAATTTTAGCATTCCATCTGCGAACGTACAAGTCGCTAAAGCACAGTCGTGCTTTAGCGACTTGTACGTTTGCAGGTGGTTTTTCATTTTACTGTATAAATACCCCAATTTTGACTAAAATTGTAGATGAACTAAGTTCATCTGCGATTTGCTCTCATCCCACCTACGATTTTGCGTTTTTTTTTAACTGCACAGTTGATAGGGTTTAACTACGAAACAACATTATTATATATAAAGTTTTGCAAAAAATTATCAATTTAGTTCTTATATCTTTGGAATATTTATTTAAAACATCTCTAATAAAATGAATTCTCCAACAAAAATTTTTAAAAAATAAAATCGTCCATAGTCTCTCTAGAGAGAGAGTTCTCCAAAAAAAAAGTTTGAAAAATGAAAGAAGAAAAAAATTACCACAGTAAAGAGGAAATACCACATAAAACTTTTGTAATTTGAATTTTTTTGGCTATTTTCCACAAAGTAATTAAGGAATTTGGTTATATTTACAATTTTCTCGTATAAATATAATTAAAAAAGTTTGTAAGACACTATAAATATACAAAATTCTCCCTAAAAACTATTTACTATAGAGCTGATCATATTTTTGTAAAGAAAATAAGACACTATATATAAATATTTTATATTTTTATAATCAACTTAACGGTAGGAAATAATCCGACTACTCAAATCAAATGCTAAATTTTAGTACTAAGAAATGAAACCACCTTCACCTTAATTCAAGCACTAGCATTTAATTGGAAGGCGGAATGTTTTTTGAGGATTGAATTTATGCTGTAAGTAACCATGCACGAATGGCCAATGGGAACACAAATATATACCATCCTAAAAGAATAATCAACTTAATTGACTTATCATTATTCCACCATTTTAATTATTATATTTCATTTGATTATATATATAATTAAACAAATATTTTCAAATTCATCGTTTATACCAAAGTCAACACTCCACCCCTTTCCTTAAACTCTAATCTTCAAATCATCCTTGAAGTATGCTAATGCAGTTGCCAAAACCCTAAGTTTCTCACCATTTTCACATCCATACTTTCCTAGATTGAGTCATGATGAGCTGTTTCTAGTCATGTATGAGTTTGTATATATATACAGATGCATAAATCTAAACTCAATCTCGTTCCCTTTCTTATTAAAATATGGCAGTTGAAAAGAAACTACAAACACCTCAATCCGAAGGGATTCTAGAGAACGTATGGGCAAACTTCATAGGCGAAGATCATGATCATCATGCAAAAGAGGAAATACCACAGAAAACTTTTGAAGTTTCAGAATCATGGGAGGAGTTGCCGAATCTTGATCATGGTAGAGATGAAGAAATGGGATTTTTACAAAGACTACCGAGTTTAGGAAGATGGATATCCATGGGAGCAGAAGAATGGGAAGAAATTCTTGCTGGAATTGTTATTCCTTCTGAGAATATTGAAAATCCACGTGAGATTCTTGCAAAAGGTCGTGATCAAACTGTGTTGGGTTCAGGAGCTGACGACGTTGTGAAAACTGAGAAACGTTATAGGGGAGTCAGGAGGCGTCCATGGGGGAAGTATGCAGCTGAAATTAGGGATTCTTCAAGAAAAGGAGCTAGGGTTTGGCTTGGAACTTTCAAGACACCTGAAGAAGCTGCTTTAGCTTATGATAAAGCAGCATTGAGAATTAGAGGCCCCAAAGCACGTCTAAACTTTCCGATTCAAGAAGTTGAATATAAAATGAGAGCCACTGATCAACCAGAAAGTGACTCAAATGATCATCCTTCGACAAGTTCTCAAAGGACTGATTCGACAGACATTCAATGCTCACAATACAAAGATTACAACACAAATAAAAGGGTGTTCAGGGATTGGGAAGAAGTCCAAACTGAGGTAGCCATGAATGGACCACCTCCATTGAAGAGATTGAAAACCCTAGAAGAATCTTATTGGGATGACAACATTGATGTACTTGAGTTTGAGGATCTTGGTGTTCGTTATTTAGAAAATTTACTGTCAAAAGGTTCTTAGAACACAAAAGTTTCGATTTATGATAATTGTAACTGAAGTTATTAACCTAATTTTGTCCAATATGTTTAGTTGTAACAGAAGAAATGCGGTTTCTGTGGATATGTGGTATATATAGTGGACCATAGTGGAAATTACAACTTTTGTTTAACTTTGTTTTTCGTTACTTTGCTTAACTATTGTTATCATTATATATAAAGTGTTCACAAACTATTTTTATTCACACATTTTTATATCATGTTTTCTATATTTCTAACGCTTGCAACATTCTCAATGTACATTTTTCATACACAACTTTTGAGATTATGAAAAGCAGTATGGTTTTTCCCAGGCTCGTCCCAGAGGGTAGGCGATAGGGGCGACCGTCCAGGGCCCATCTTTTAAAGGGGCCCAAATTTTTTATGGAAATTGTTATATTTAGAAGATAATACAAATAATTTTCTTTTAATTATTGATTTATTATAAAAAACTTGATGACATTTGTATTTTTTAAGGGCCCATTTTTTTCTCTCGCCCTGGGCCCAAAATATGTTTGGAACGGCTCTGGTTTTTCCAGCTCCTCAATGTCAACAAAACAAAACATTCAGATGATAAAAAATATTGTTCGATCGATTAAAACAAGTATCACAGAAAATATAAAATTTTGTTTAATTGTTAAGAGTGATTTAATAGGTTTTTGTCACATATGATTATATTCTTTGCTGTTTTGGGTTATCATCAGTTGGTGGCGTAATGGGCATTAGCTAAGGGTCTTAAGAAGAAAACAAAATGGCCCATAAGAAAGCCCATGGCATTCTGCTCAAAAAATGTCTGATTCTCATTTCAAACCTTTAGATGGACATTACAAAAATTGCATCTATCATAGGTCCAAATCATGTATTAATAGGTCCAAATCATGTAAGAAAGGTTTGGACACGAGCCATACATAGTAGCGGTGCACAAAAATAGGATCTTGCTAGACATGTAACATGTTATAACTTGTATAGGGACAAGACAACTAAATACAACCAAATACGATTGCTGCTTAAGAAAACCATAATATATATTATACTTTTATATTAAAAGGCATCGCGTTTACGAACAATGCCTTTTGTGCACTTTAGATTTTGACCACACCATTTTGTAGGTATTAAAGATTTGGTCCCTGTTTTCCGTACAAACGTGCCATTCTTGCAACCCTTACATTGTTTTGATTCCACAAGAGTGCCGACAACTTGGAGAATCCGTCGACGTATTTCAGACACGTTTCTTCCGCCACCACTACATCACATCGTCTGAACATCCTCTGCTCCACCACCGTCTCCACCACCATCTCCATCTTCTGTTCCACTCTCTTCTCTTCTCATTACAGAACCGACAATAAGTGTGATTGCGGTGCGATTTTCATGGATTTTTGGCCGTAGTGTTTTGTTTTCGTGAATAACCCTTCTCTCGACTCCAACTCTTCCGATTCATATAAGGTTATAACAATTGCAATCCCTTTCTCTCTATCATACGCACACATGAAGCAATTTGTGAAATAAGTTTACGTATCTTTATGAACTTGTGCAAAAATATCGACAAAGTTTCTTCAAATGTAAATTTTTGTGATTCCAAAAATACTTCTTCAATCATGCTTCCGGTCAGCAAAAAATGCACAAAGTAAGCAATTTGTATAATAAGTTCACGAATCTTTCTGAATTTGTGCAAAAATATCGACAAAAGTTTCTTCAAATATTAATTTTGGTGATTTCTAAAATAAAGAAAGACAAATGTTCCAAGAAAATAAATTAGGTGTATAAAAGCATGAATATACTACCTATAGCTCATCCAACAAAACATAAATTAAGGGAAAAAAAATAAAAATTCATTATTGTGTTTGTGCCTATCATTGAAGAGAAGTAAAGTAATAATAATATAAACGAGTAAATGACGTTAATATCCCTTTATTTTTTTAAGGCTACAACAAATTACATAAAAATTCAACAAACAAAGTGATATGCTATAAACATGTTGATTTATCAAAGTGAAATGAGCTTACAATAAGAAAACTGAAAGTTCCATGCTATAATTGGTAGATTTGTCAACATAAAATGCCTTAATAAGAAAAACATTTAAAATTTATAATGATGTACCTTAAAATGCAATTCTCTATAATTTGTTGATTATTGCAATTTTTTCATAGAAACCTCTTCCTCTTGTAAACAATTAAAATAAAAAACTTCCAAAAAAAGGCCCCTGAAACTCTTTTTGTCTCAGATTCTGAACACCACATGCAATTCCAACATAACTGAATCATACAATAACATAAGAACTCGATCTTAAATTTTAGGATGTTACAAAAAATGAAAAATAATTAGAAACTTCCAAAAAGCACGTTGCGCCCCTTAAAAAAGTGTGCCACGCTCCTTCAGTAAAATGAAAAGTCAACATTTTTCTAGATTACGAGTTTGTGTACAATATGTAATCTCGCTTCCTGCACCGCAGGGTCGCTGAAATCTATAAATAGATTCGAAAACCCATCCTAAAGAGAGATTTGGCAATCCGCTTCGACTTGTGCGACAAGAAACCTCAAAGTTGTCGTTTTGAAGGTCTAGAAGGCGGTTAGAGGACCGTTAAGCTAATACGGAGCGAAGATCTGACAGATTCGAGAGTTGATTCATGACGGGAATCATTCGGTTTGTTGTTCTGATCATGATTAGTATTCCATTTGTTTTCCTAATGTTTTTAATTTCTGAATTCAATTGTCCCTCAGAAAAGGCAACTTTTTTAGTAGTGTAATTAGGGTGTTAAAATCTTTTGTTTTGTGTTTAAGTTAGATAAATCATTGAGATTATGGATTAATTTTCTATTTGGATTCTTTTATTCTTATTTAATTTATTTTGGCATGTTTGATTGAAGATCAACATGTGTTAAAGATTGTTACTTTATTACTTATTGTTTTATTAATACAATTTAGATGACCATTTAGACTTTATTAATTTGAATCATAGTTGTCCATGATTATTGGTAATTATGACTACTATTCAATCTAAACCTAGGGTTTGATTAATAAAGTTATAAACTTTAATGTGTATGCATGTGTAAATGATCATTCTATGTATGATTTGATTTCTAATGCCCATTAGGATTAATAAAATAAAAAAAATTAAATCTTGTTTTATACGAACTGAATAATGAATTTAAGGATAATTAATGGCATGCCGATGAAATTAAGAGACTTTAGATTCATTAGGATTAATAGTCTGGTCATGATACTAATTATATTAGGAATCAGTGGATAATGAATGAATAATCATCGCACTAAAGTAATTATCCATGATTTTGAGATGTAATCCAATATAAACCAAAGTATTGAAGTGATTCGTTTTCAATTAGTTTATATAGTTAGTTTATCTATTGATTTTCTTGAGATTTTTTTATTGAGTAAATTACACAAATGGTCCCTATGGTTTAGGGTAATTTGTGCATTTGGTCCCTAACTTATTTTTTAACTCGGAAGATCCCTATTGTTTATTTTTGTTACACGCTTGATCATTGTCTTACCTAAAAATATTATTTTGCCCTTGATTTTTTTTAATTTATTTAAATAAACACACTCCGACCCCACCCCCTCCCCTCACATTACCTTACCCATCCCACCATTTTTCCCTATTTAAATAATAGTCTTTTTAGGTAAGACATGGACCAAACTCGTAACAAAAACAAACAGCAGAGACCAAATGCGTAAAAAAAACAAATAGTAGGGACCTTCCGAGTTAAAAAAATAAGTTAGGGATCAAGCGCGCAAATTACCCGAAACCATAGGGACCATTCGTGTAATTTACTCCATTTTATTACTTTCATTTATTTAAGTGTAACCTATAATCAAAAGTTCTAAAGTTAATTCACAATCGTTCCCGCAAGTGTTCGACACGTTTTCTTACCATTATTATACTATTTCAAGATTAGGTACACTAGAAAGCTATTTGATATAGAATTGGATTTATAAATTTAAAACTAATGCATAAAATGTACATCAAAAGGGCAAGGGTAAAGCCTTGGGATCATAGTCATGTGGGAGAAGAACATGTAGCGACCTCTACCTCTTATGTTTGACAGATATATCGTTGCTACTTACACTAAGGTCGGTGAGGCACATCATCTTTATGTGCGAGATTGGTGATAAATCTGACGGGACATATCTTTATATAGAGAATCATGGAGAAACGTTTCTGATACCGAGAAAAATGCCATATTCAAGCATCTTCGGTTAATTTTTTTTATATAAGTATCTTTCATATGTATTTCTGATTGCTTTTTTACTCGTCTAACTTATTTATTTATTTATTTAGAGTCATACTTTTATCTTCAACAATAGTCAGTTCTGATTGGTCCTTCAATATTTATAGATAGTCATCATAGAGGTTGCAAATCTAACCCAAAGCAATATTTTGTGGAAATGGGGAGGGTATGAAGATGTCAAGAGGGGAACAACGAGGGGGAAACGAGGGGGAAGACAATAATGACATGTCCGGGTGGTTTTCTTTTTTATTTTATATTTCATAGATGTTTTCTTATAACAAATAACTTTAACATATATTATGAACTTGGTGTTGGTTTATACGTTTTGTATATAATATATTGTTTTTTTGTTTTTATTTTATTTTATTAAGTAGCTGTTTTTTTACATTTATTATTTTAATATTAAAAACAATAGTGACAACATTAATAGGGGCAATATGAGCGATATTATTAGGGTGACAAGAACAATTAGGGAGAAAGTATAGTGACGACACTATTATAAGTAATAGCGACGCAAATTGAGTATTAGCGAAAGAGCATTAACACGACTTGTGATAGTACGTATTAATTAACGGCGCTAAGCCTCACTCTATTGCTTTTGAATCTTGTAGTGTTTATGGTTGTATATGATGTAAACGAGACACAAAATGCTACATACCGGTAGACAGTAGTACTAGGTTTTTCCAATTTATATGTAAGTGAGACAAATAAATGGTACAAAACATTCTTAGGAGTTTCTCACTTACCTGTAACATATGGTGGTAAATCACAATATACATAGAACAAGAAGACGATAATCACTGAGACTTGAACGTTACGATGCACTAGATCAATATGCGGATTGGGGAGACATATGAGTGAGACAAATAAAAAAGTTAGGTGATCTTTTTTTTATTTGTTTGGCATATCTTTTCCAGTTATCTTATACCCAGAGTTAGCTTATAACATTAGAAACTATTGGCACTTTAATAGTAAAGAGTTACGAGTCCATAAGTGTGGTCTTAGATGGTTCAAACTGGACCTTTCTTCCTATCAAAACCTTATTATTTTCCTTTCCCTGTTATTTCTAGGTTGGTGGCATGGAGAAGGCATTTACCCTTGCAACAATAATTACCTAAAGAGTACCAAAGCTCAACAAAACCTTTATATGTAGATCTGTTGTGATCTTAAAATTCTACACGAGTGGATCTCCTCTACAACCTAAAGGTAAAATCGTTTTATAAACCCATATGTATGGTATTTAGGTTGATAATGTTTAATCCAACTGGATCCTCTCTTAGGACTTCTATTTTAAAGTATATTTCTGAAGTCAGGACCTGCTTGAAACAAAAACAGAGCCTGCTTAACTCTAATAGCCAGAAATAAGAACAGGGGAACAGAGAACAAGAAGAAGCAATTGAGGGGTATTTTCGTCCAACTTTCTGCTGGGATTTTATTGAACGGAAAACTCACTGTAACATCATAAATAACGTTCCTACTTATACTTGAAAGAAACAAATTAAACTAACTAGATGGGTTTATCTCTAAAATGCAGGAAGAAAGGATAATGACTAAATTCAAAAAATAAACTAGATAAGTTCTTCTAGACTTCTAGATTATTCCAACAATTTCCCCCCTAATCCAGAAGTGGTAACTTGCTTCACTCCTAGCAAGTCTCTCATCTTTTCAAACTTGGTTCTTGTCATCGACTTGGTGAGAATATCTGCCCGTTGCTTATTGGTGCTCACATGTTCAACTATGACTTCTCCATTCTCAAGTCTCAACACATTCTTTTATAAAATGGAATCTTGTATCGACATGTTTACTCCTCCCGTGAAACATGGGGTTCTTTGCCAGGTCAAGAGCGGATTTATTGTCGAGATATAGTACCGGTGGTTTGACAACCTTCAAGTGTTACACTGTGGGTCTCTCCATGAACCTGTTTACCAAGCCGACAGCATAGGAGATGTCTGGTCGGGTATGGGTTAAATACCTTAGTGCACCAACTACACTCCTGTATTCAGTAGCATTTACCTGACTTCCATCCTCATGCTTGGTTAGTTCTAGCTTGGGCTCTATATGGTACTTACATGCATTGCAATATATCATTCCGGTTTTCTTAAGTATTTTTTCTAACATATATAGGCTTCTTGTTTCAATGAGATTCCGCCTTCGTGTTGATGTACTTAAATTCCAAGATAATATGATAACTTTCCCATATCACTCATCTCGAATTCCTTGTTCATCTAATTCTTAAACTTCTTTATCTCTGTATCACAATTTCTAGTGAAAATAAGATCGTCAACATACACGTATACAATCAGAAGTTTCCCACCTTTATTCCTTGTGTAAATAGCATACTCTTGCAGGCATATTTTGAACCCAAGTTGTTTGAGACGCCTATCCAATTTTGCATTCCAAGCTCTAGGAGCTTGGCGGATGCCGTAAAGTGTTTTGGACAGTTTATATACCTTATTTGGTTGATCATGGTTTACAAAGCCCTCCGGTTGGACCACATATACTTCTTGTTCCAGTTCTCCATATAGAAATGCATATTTAACATCTAGGTGGCGTACATTCCACCCATTTTTACCCGAAGGTCCAAGTAAAATACGTATCGTTTCAATTCGTGCCACCGGAGCATATACCTCGTCAAAATCTATCCCGCCTTCTGAACATAGCCCTTTGCCACCAACCGTGCTTTGTGCTTTATCACCTTTCCATTTGGGTTCTTCTTTACTTTATAGACCCACTTGAGTCCAATTGGTTTGCGTCTCGGTGGTAGGTCTACAAGTGACCAGCTCCTGTTCTTTTCAATTGCATCGAGTTCACTCCTCATTGCATCATTCCACTCCTTGTGTTTAGAAGCTAAAGTGTAAGTGCTTGGTTCTTCGCTATCATTCAGGAGTAAGAGTTCTTCACACTCTTCATACAGGTCTGTCAGATTGCGAAATCTTTTAGGAGCTCCTCCATCTGTGGAACCTGAGGTGGTGCTAGCGGATCCGGTTGAGCTCACTGGAGTTAGAGGTGTTGGAGTGGCAGGTTGTGGAGTAGATGGTACAGGTGTTTCTGATGGAATGTCCTCTGTAGAGTTTTCATTTCCATGTACATACCCATTATCATAAAGTTCAGGCATGTAAGGTTCCATTTCTACTTCATTTCCTTCATTCATCGGCATAAAATCTTTAATTGTAAAAGTCATCCCTGGAGTAACTTTGAATTTTTCCGATTTACCCCATGACCACATTTTCTCTTCTTCAAAACGGACATCTCTACTCACCCGAATGTCCCCCGTCTCTGGATCAACCAATCTATAGGCTTTCGTCCCTGTTTCTGTTCCTAGGTGAACCATTGCCTTGCTCCGGTTGTCAAGTTTCTAAAGATGACCGCCAGTCACACGCATGTGCGCTACACAACCAAACACCCTTAGATGCTTAATGTTGGGTTTTCTACCGATCCACACCTGATAACGAGTTACCGCATCGAGTGCCTTTGTGGTTACCCTATTTAGAATATATACCACATTACATACTGCTTCATCCCATAGCGTTTCAGGTATTTGCATGCTTTTAAGTGTGCATCTCGCCATCTCCACAATTATACGGTTCCGTCTTTCCACGACTCCATTCTGTTGAGGAGAGTATGGATCCATGTAATGTCATTTTAAACTGGTCTCTTCACAGTAGGAGGTGAATTCTTTTGAGAGAACCCCCCCGATCTGTACGAAAAACTTTCAACTTTTCACTTGTTTCAATTTCTACTAATTCTCTGAATTTCTTGAACATCCCAAATGCTTGGCCTTTTGTCTTTATCAGGTATAACCACATAACTCTGCTGAAATCATCAACTAATAAAAAGAAATACTTGTTCCCGGATGGCGTGGGTGGCGAAATTGGGCCACAAAGGTCCACATGAACCAACTCTAGTCTCCCACTGGCCCTGAAGTTCGTGTGTGAGGGGTAAGGTGTTCGAGTCTGTTTAACCACTAAGCAACCTTCACACAAACCTGTAGGATTAGTCAATCTTGGCAGCCCTTGAACCATTTCTTTGTCCGACATGAGTTTAAGTGATGAAAAGCTCACATGTCCCATCCAGGCATGCCACAATTTAGCCCATTCGCTAATCTTCCCAAGTAAATATTTTGATCCGACATCTTCCAAAACAATTTTATACAAACGGTTGGGTGATCTTTTTACCTTCATAAGGAGTCTTCCTTGCACATCATGTATCCACAAAAACGAGCCAAGCATCAGATCCGGTCACCACCTTCATCCAATTGACCTAGGCTGATTATATTACTACATAAACTCAGGATGCAGTAAACCTCCTTTGATACACGATATTCCCCATTCTTGGACTTGAACATAATTGAGCCATTTCCTTCTATACGTACTTTTGAGACATCACCAAATTTCACAAAGCCTTGAATGGATTGGTTTAATTCACGAAACTTCTCCTTTTGACCTGTCATATGGTTACTAGCACCATTATCCAAGTACCAAATGTTTGTGTTACTGGGTTCATCTCCTGCTGATCTTAACTTTATGTTCACTTTTTCTTCATTCAAGAAAACTTCTTGAACATCATAGGCTTCTTTACAGGTAGTCAATAATAAGGCCAGTTCATCATCAAGATTTCATTGGGTTAAATTTGCTTCCAGGATCCTTTCTTTTCATGGATTCTTACAATCAGAGGCATAGTGACCAAGGTCTTGACAATTGTAACACCTTACCTTACTTTTATCCCAGACACCAGATGACCAACGACCACCGTCAAGATGTTGGAAGGAGTTGCTCCTCGACGGCCTTTTCTGTGGTTATTAGAACTTCTTCCACGTCCTCTTCCTCGACCTCGATTATTGCTTGAGTTCGACCAATTTGAACATTTCAAAGATCGTGACTCATCTTTCTCCTTGCTTCTTGGACTTTTCTAGCCACTCTTGTTAAGTCAACAATAGTTTTTTCTCATCTATTTAAGTATGGCCTTTAATCCTCTCTTCGTGAGCTTTTAATCTTCTAACCACCTCCTCCACTGTCATATGGTCAAGGTCTGCAAACTCCTCAATGGTTGATGCAATTTGCAAGAATTTTGATGGCGCTGCTCGTAGTAATTTCTTAACCACATACGCTTCCTCAATCATGTCTCCCAAAGCTTGAATATTGCTTACAATATTGCTCACCTTTGCTGCAAATTCATCCACATTCTCCGACTCCTTCATATTCAGAACCTCGAACTCCACTTTTAGAGTTTGTACCTTTGTCTTCCTTACACGATCGACACCCATGTACATGGTTTTGAGCGTTTCCCAAGTTTCATTTGTTGTCTGCTTCTCTGCCAAAGACAACAAAATATCTTCAGGAATGGCTTGGTAGATGACAACCATTGCCATCTTATCTTTCTTGCCACTGATAGGATTCTGAGGGTTCTTAGGCTGAATAGCTTCCCATACTTCTTGAGCTTGCATGAATACCTTCATCTTGATAGCCCAGGCAGCATAATTGCTTCTGGTCAACTACGGGTAATGGAGCGAAAACGAGCTATTTTTCTTCTGACTGCCCATTATTGTGGGTGTGTTTTTTGCAACTAACCTGGTTAGCTCTGATAACAAATGAAGTCAAGACCTTCTTGAAACAAAAACAGAGCCTGCTTAACTCTAATAGCAAGAAATAAGAATAGGGGAACAAAGAACAAGAAAAAGCAATTGAGGGGTATTTTCGTCCAACTTTCTGTTGGGATTTTATTGAACTGAAAACTCACTGTAACATCATAAATAACGTTCCTACTTATACTTGAAAGAAAGAAATTAAACAAACTAGATGGGTTTATCTCTAAAATACAGGAAGAAAGGATAATAACTAAAAATTCAAAAAATAAACTAGATAAATTCTTCTAGACTTCTGGATTATTCCAACAATTTCCTCGATGTGTTTAGATTACTTCAATTTTGAATCCATAAATTTCTAACTTGTAGATGATTTTAATCCAAAACATGATCAAAGGCGGATGTCAAGAACCCCTGGTGGTGGTGGTGGTCCGGCTAACTGAATTAACATGCACATTTGAAGAGTAGCGCATCTGCAAGGTTCGGAGCAGCTCCCGAAACCTCTATATAATTTCATGCTAGAAGTGCAATGAAAAAGAATGATCAGAGTAATGTAATAAGAGACCAAAGACATGTTTAAGGTCTGCTGGAGCTGGACAACTCATGTTGTTTGACTAAAAAGCTACCAAACTAGCATTCAGTCCAAGCTGCCTTTGTAGCCATGTTGTTTGTGCCTCTATGGAAGCCCTACTACATACAGGGGCGGACGCAAGAATACGTGTTGCCAATACATGAAAAATATGTAAAAAAAAACTTGAAAATTTTTCACTACAGACGGAAAAAGAAGGTGCAGCCGGTGCCACACTAGGACCTGCCTAAAACCGCCCATAACCAATTCTTCAAGGCAACTCAAGCTCTGCCTAAAATTTTTTTCTTCTAAAAAACCACTTCTAACTACAAAATATCACAATTTTAACTCGTCAACCTTATCTAATTTCAAATTGTATGAGTATACATATATACTCAAAAAACATAAGTCTTTTCAGTTTCGTAAGATCTTGAACATTCCATAAACTCTCCATTAACATCACTTTCATTTTTGTACCTAAGAGCATCCACAATGGTGAGTCTAATGGGAGAGTTGAATGAGTTGGCAAGTCCATGTGTCATTCAATGAATGAAACTCAACCATTGTGATATGCCACATTGGCATTCAATGTTGTTGAAAATAATAATAAAAACAATCTCATATTTATTTATTAAGTTAATTAAGGGTGTATTGTGTACAAAATATGTTTTCTTAGATTAAATGGTAAATGCAGGGAAGGAAAGCGGGGGTTAAGGTCTTGGATCGGGTTGGATCCATATTTTGAGAATCTGATATAAAAGAAGAGAGAGGGTGAAGACGTAGATAATCTCTCATCTTCCAGTTCATACGATTAGGGTTTTCTCTCGTTTTTTCTCTTAATCTTTGATCATATCGTGATAGTCTGTAATGTTTTTCCACCTTGTTTTGTTCTAGATGAGTTGAATATCTCAGTTGATCTGATTAGGCTAGGCTTTGAGTGATAAAGTTGTGAGTGTAGATTAGGGTTTATGTAGTTAGCTTTCTATTGTAAGTATATGAAAACCTTCTGTTTCTTAATCCTCAAATGATATAAGAAATGAAGATGTTGGGAAAATTACTTTTTCTGATTTCAACATGGTATCAGAGCTGTAAGGCTCGTTGTTTTTTATCCTAACGCTTCAGTTGTGGTGTTCGTTGTTTGGTGTTCATCGTTTAACGATTTGAAAAGGTTGTTGTACATGTTCAGATCTTGCTGTTGTCGATCTTTTGGATTTAAACTTTGAAAGCAATCAATTAATCTCTCTAATCTGAAATAATCCTCTTGGGGTCGGATTTCATCACCGATAAACCCTTGTAGGGAACGGATTCAGGGAGTCGATTTCGAACTAACTCATTTGCCTGTTGCACTATGAGGGCTTCTTGTTCCTTTCTTTTTGTTTCTTTAGTAGTAAAATTGTGAGATCCTGGTTGTCTTGAGTACACCAGTTATTTGTTTGTGTTCTTGCAATTGATTCTTGGTTTATTGACTCTGTGTTGATTGTCTTGGGCCCCGGCATACTGTGGTGACCATTTGGACGTTATATCAACACCGGTGTCTGTTTTCTGTTGTTTTATTTGTTTGCTAAGTCTATTTGTGTTTGTGTAATTTTCTGTGAATAACCATGGCTGGTGAAACACCTGAAGGGAGTGGTACTCCTAAAGATAGTCCAGTTGATTTTGATGATCCTCTATATGTTCATCCCTCTGATAATGCAGTTACATCTATAATAACAATTAAGTTGACTGGTAATCAAAATTATCGTTTGTGGCATAGTGTTATGTCTCGAGGTCTTAAGGACAGAAATAAATTGGGTTTTGTAGATGGTACTATTACTCTTGAAAACACTGATAAATCAAAATCTGCTAAATGGGAACGTGTTAATGTTGTTGTGTGTAATTGGATATTAGGGTCAATCTCTGAAACTATATATGCTAGTCATATTTATTCTGATAAGGCTAAAGATATTTGGGATGAATTGTTTGAGACTTATAATAAGGCTGATGGTTTTGTGATTTTTAATATCCATCAACAAATTAACACCTTAAAACAAAATGGCTCTTCTCTTTCTAATTACTACAGTAAACTTGATTATTTATGGAAGGAGTTTGATGGTTTAACTAGTTTAACTGAATGTATGTGTGAGGCTGCTACTAAGCTTAGTGATCATTCAAAATTAATGAAACTAATGCAGTTTTTGAGTGGTCTTGATGAGGTATATAATCAAGTTAAGAGTCATATTCTTTTAACAGAACCTTTACCTAATGTCAAAAGTGCTTTTTCTATTCTTTCTAGAGAAGAATATCTTGAAAAGAATGGTTCTTTGAGCTCTCATACCTCGTCTAAACCACATGTCTCTGTTTTTAATAGTAAGATTAGTGATTTTAAAAGAGGACAGGGTCAAAATAGGTCTAGAAATCAGGGGTTACAGCGTAAACATTGTAATCTTAAAGGTCATACAATAGAAAGATGTTATAAATTGATTGGTTATCCAAAAGATTTTAAACAAAAGAATGAAAGTAATAGTCAAAATAAGTCTTTTTCTATAAATTCATCCTCTGTTGGCTCTAATAGTAATATTGTAGTTCCTTCTGAGTCTGCTCATGATAGTGATGTTCACTATCTTACAAGTGATCAATATTCCAAGTTTCTTCGTCTCATTAATGAAAGTTCTACTAGTGAGAATGTACCTGCTGCTGCAAATATGGCAGGTACTTCTATGTTTAAATGTTGTAATTCCTTTGTTAATTCAAGTAATTCTCATAGTTGGATTGTTGACTCTGGGGCAAATCAACATATGATAGCTTCTGAGTCACAATTACAAGACACAATGGATGTGTCTAGACTTAATCTTCTTGTAAAACATCCTAATGGATCCTATGCACCTATAAGTAAGATAGGGAATATTCAGTTATCCTCTCATCTTACTTTATTTGATGTGTTTGTTGTTCCAGAATTTAATGTCAATCTCTTGTATGTACACAAACTTTGTAAGGATAATGGATGTAAGGTAGTGTTTTCTGAGCATAATTGTAAAATTCAGGATTCACAATCAAAGGAGATGGTGGAGAATGGTAGAGAATCTGGGGGATTGTATTATCTTGATCATGTTCCCTCAGGTAATTCTGCTATTTTAACTAACTCTAAATGTTGTGTTTCAAAATTAACTTGGCATAGTAGACTTGGTCATCCAGCTGACCAGGCTTTAAACACATTAGAGGATAAACTAAAACTTGGAAATGAGTATCTTCCTCCTTGTGATGTTTGTCATAAAGCCAAACAGACCAGATAGTCTTTTTCTTTTAGTCAACATAGATCAAGTCAACTTGGTGAATTGATTCACCTAGATGTTTGGGGACCTTATAGACTTGCTTCAGTTGAGGGGTTTAAGTATTTTTTAACTATTGTGGATGACTTTACTAGGGCCACTTGGGTTTTTCTTTTGAAATTTAAAAGTGAAGTTTTTGATTGTTTTAAGTCATTTGTATATATTATGTCAAATCAGTTTAATGTTAATATTAAGACTATTCGTTCTGATAATGTACTGAATTTGTGAATAATCAAATGAACTTTTTTTGCATAGAACGTGGTGTCATTCACCAGACATCTTGTGCCTATACTCTACAACAAAATGGAGTTGTGGAAAGAAAGCACAGACACATTCTTAATGTTGCACGATCACTTATGTTTCAGTCTGGAGTTCCTGTTAAATATTGGGGAGATGCAGTTTTAACATCTGTTTTCTTGATAAATAGAATGCCTACATATGTTTTAAATGGCTTGTCTCCCTATGAACTTGTTTTTAAAAGAACTCCCAGTTTTGATCATTTAAGAGTATTTGGTTGTCTCTGTTTTGCTGTTAAACAAAATCTTACTGATAAGTTTTCAGAACGTGTTGAAAAATGTATTTTATTAGGATATTCTTCTGCTAAAAAGGCTTATAAACTTCTTAGTCTAGACACTAACACTTCTTTTATGTCCAGGGATGTGAAATTTTATGAATCTGTATTTCGTTACAAGTTTGTTGATAAAACTTTAGATGTTTTTGGCCCTAGTGATCCTTTTTCCTATGATGTATTTGACACTAATGATTATTTGAATGATTATATCAATCCTGATGAGCTGAGAGTAGAATCTCAATTGGATGGTGCTGATGCAGCCTCTCACCTGGATGATGTTAGCTCTATTGAGACTATCAACCATAGTGGCGAGGAAACTGTGCCTCCTACAGATGGTTCTGCTTCTTCTTCTTTAGGTATGTATGAGGAAAATAGTTATTCACCCTTAATTCCTTCTGTTGAGCAGTCTTTAGTTGCTTCTAGGTCTAGGCGTGAGTTACATATGCCAGTTAAATTTGCTGATTATATTGTTGAAGGGAAATATAAGTACGATATAGAAAGATCGGTTAATTATTCTTTTCTTGATACTGATACAAAATGTTTTGTTTCTAATTTGAATAAGTCTATTGAACCTAAGAGTTATAAAGAAGCTTTATCTGATCCAAATTGGGTTAAGGCTATGAATGAAGAAATGGAAGCTCTTCATAGAAATCATACTTGGGAAATAACTAATTTGCCAAAAAACAGAAAACCAACTGGTTGTAAATGGGTTTTCAAAATTAAATATAAATCAAATGGTGAAGTAGAAAGGCATAAAGCACGTTTGGTTGCTAAAGGTTATACTCAAAGAGAAGGAATAGATTTTGAGGAGACTTTCTCTCCAGTTGCTAAAATTGTTGCTATGCGTATTATTATTTCTTTATCTGTACATAATTCATGGCCTTTATATCAATTAGATATAAATAATGCTTTCCTTTATGGTGATCTCACAGAGGATGTTTATATGTCCCTTCCTCCTGGATATTTTTCTGCTAATGATACTAAGGTTTGTAAACTTACTAAATCATTATATGGTTTAAAACAAGCACCTAGGAAATGGAATGAGAAGTTGTGTGCATCTTTGTTTTTGTGTGGTTTTCAACAAAGTATAAATGATTATTCGTTGTTCATTAGGAAATTTGAAGGTACAACAACTGTTTTACTTGTGTATGTAGATGATTTTATAATAACCGGTAACTGTGAAATTGAATTAAAAAGAGTTAAGGATTTTATGAAAACTCAGTTTTTGATTAAAGACCTTGGTATTCTTAAGTATTTTTTGGGAATTAAAGTGGTAAATATTGATAATGGCTAATGTTTAAATCAAAGAAAGTATTGTTTAGAGTTGTTACATGAATATGGTATGCTTGGGTGTAAACCTGTAAATACACCTTTAGAGACAAATTTTATGATTAATACAGATGAAAATGATAAGGGTAATGTTCTATTAGATAATAAAACTGAGTTTTAGAAACTTATTGGTAAGCTTATATATCTAACTGTTACTAGACCTGATATTTCTTATGTTGTTCAAGTACTAAGTCAATTTATGCACAAACATAGGAAATCTCATTTGAAAATTGCTTTTAGACTTCTAAGGTACTTAAAAAGAGTTAAGGATTTTATGAAAACTCAGTTTTTGATTAAAGACTTTTGTATTCTTAAGTATTTTTTTGGGAATTGAAGTGGTAAATATTGATAATGGCTTATGTTTAAATCAAAGAAAGTATTGTTTAGAGTTGTTACATGAATATGGTATGCTTGAGTGTAAACCTGTAAATACACCTTTAGAGACAAATTTTATGATTAATACAGATGAAAATGATAAGGGTAATGTTCTATTAGATAATAAAACTGAGTTTTAGAAACTTATTGGTAAGCTTATATATCTAACTGTTACTAGACCTGATATTTCTTATGTTTTTCAAGTACTAAGTCAATTTATGCACAAACCTAGGAAATCTCATTTGAAAATTGCTTTTAGACTTCTAAGGTACTTAAAAAGAGTTAAGGATTTTATGAAAACTCAGTTTTTGATTATAGACCTTGGTATTCTTAAGTATTTTTTGGGAATTGAAGTGGTAAATATTGATAATGGCTTATGTTTAAATCAAAGAAAGTATTGTTTAGAGTTGTTACATGAATATGGTATGCTTGGGTGTAAACCTGTAAATACACCTTTAGAGACAAATTTTATGATTAATACAGATGAAAATGATAAGGGTAATGTTCTATTAGATAACAAAACTGAGTTTTAGAAACTTATTGGTAAGCTTATATATCTAACTGTTACTAGACCTGATATTTCTTATGTTTTTCAAGTACTAAGTCAATTTATGCACAAACCTAGGAAATCTCATTTGAAAATTGCTTTTAGACTTCTAAGGTACTTAAAAAGAGTTAAGGATTTTATGAAAACTCAGTTTTTGATTATAGACCTTGGTATTCTTAAGTATTTTTTGGGAATTGAAGTGGTAAATATTGATAATGGCTTATGTTTAAATCAAAGAAAGTATTGTTTAGAGTTGTTACATGAATATGGTATGCTTGGGTGTAAACCTGTAAATACACCTTTAGAGACAAATTTTATGATTAATACAGATGAAAATGATAAGGGTAATGTTCTATTAGATAATAAAACTGAGTTTTAGAAACTTATTGGTAAGCTTATATATCTAACTGTTACTAGACCTGATATTTCTTATGTTTTTCAAGTACTAAGTCAATTTATGCACAAACCTAGGAAATCTCATTTGAAAATTGCTTTTAGACTTCTAAGGTACTTAAAAAGAGTTAAGGATTTTATGAAAACTCAGTTTTTGATTATAGACCTTGGTATTCTTAAGTATTTTTTGGGAATTGAAGTGGTAAATATTGATAATGGCTTATGTTTAAATCAAAGAAAGTATTGTTTAGAGTTGTTACATGAATATGGTATGCTTGGGTGTAAACCTGTAAATACACCTTTAGAGACAAATTTTATGATTAATACAGATGAAAATGATAAGGGTAATGTTCTATTAGATAATAAAACTGAGTTTTAGAAACTTATTGGTAAGCTTATATATCTAACTGTTACTAGACCTGATATTTCTTATGTTTTTCAAGTACTAAGTCAATTTATGCACAAACCTAGGAAATCTCATTTGAAAATTGCTTTTAGACTTCTAAGGTACTTAAAAAGAGTTAAGGATTTTATGAAAACTCAGTTTTTGATTATAGACCTTGGTATTCTTAAGTATTTTTTGGGAATTGAAGTGGTAAATATTGATAATGGCTTATGTTTAAATCAAAGAAAGTATTGTTTAGAGTTGTTACATGAATATGGTATGCTTGGGTGTAAACCTGTAAATACACCTTTAGAGACAAATTTTATGATTAATACAGATGAAAATGATAAGGGTAATGTTCTATTAGATAATAAAACTGAGTTTCAGAAACTTATTGGTAAGCTTATATATCTAACTGTTACTAGACCTGATATTTCTTATGCCGTTCAAGTACTAAGTCAATTTATGCACAAACCTAGGAAATCTCATTTGAAAATTGCTTTTAGACTTCTAAGGTACTTAAAAAGTAGTCATGGAAGAGGAGTAGCAATAACTAAATTTGGTAAGTTTGAATTAAAAGGGTATGTTGATGCAGACTGGGTTAAATGTTTGACTACTTGGAGGTCTGTATCAGGATACATGGTTTATTTTAATAATTTCCTTATATCATGGAAGAGTAAGAAACAGTTTACTATTTCTAGATCTTCTACTGAAGCTGAATACAAAGCAATACGGTCTGTTACTTGTGAAATAATTTGGGTATTAAAAGTCTTGTTTGTACTAGAAGTTAAATAACTTGTTCTAGTTTCTGTTTTTTGTGATAATGATTCAACAATTAAGTTAGTTCTTAATCCTGTGTTCCATGAAAGAACAAAGCATTTTGAGCTTGATTTGCATTTTGTTAGAGAAAAATTTTCTAATGGTGTTTTAAAATTAATTAAGATAAGTTCTTCTGAACAAAATGCAGATATTCTTACTAAATCCTTGAGCATAAAACAACATGATTTTCTGTCTACGAAAATTGGTCTTGTTGATATTTTTAAGAAAGAAAAATAAATATTTCGATTGAGGGGGGATGTTGAAAATAATAATAAAAACAATCTCATATTTATTTATTAAGTTAATTAAGGGTATATTGTGTACAAAATATGTTTTCTTGGATTAAATTGTAAATGGAGGGAAGGAAAGCACGGATTAAGGTCTTGGATCGGGTTGGATCCGTATTTTGAGAATCTGATATAAAAGAAGAGAGAGAGTGAAGACGTAGATGATCTCTCATCTTCCGGTTCATACGATTAGGGTTTTCTCTCGTTTTTTCTCTCAATCTTTGATCATCTCGTGATAGTCTGTAATGTTTTTCCACCTTGTTTTGTTATAGATGAGTTGAATATCTCATTCTGGTGTAATATCAGTTGATCTGATTAGGCTAGGCTTTGAGTGATAAAGTTGTGAGTGTAGATTAGGGTTTATGTAGTGAGGTTTCTTTTGTAAGTATATGAAAACCTTCTGTTTCTTAATTCTCAAATGATATAAGAAATGAAGATGTTGGGAAAATTACTTTGTCGTATTTGGAGTTCAATGACCATTGAACTCTTTAATGAGAAAAATGAAAGTTTTAATTCTTAAATATTTACTAAA
This sequence comes from Lactuca serriola, assembly GCF_051521515.1. Taxonomy (NCBI): domain Eukaryota; kingdom Viridiplantae; phylum Streptophyta; class Magnoliopsida; order Asterales; family Asteraceae; genus Lactuca; species Lactuca serriola. The sequence goes on from NC_136411.1 coordinate 81,319,740, forward strand.
AATTACATTTTATAACATTCTGTTGAACTTTGTAGAGTTCAATGCATTGTAGAAAAAAAAAAAATAGAGTTGTATGGATTGTAGAATGATGATGTGGCAATATCCATTAAACTCTATGGAGTTCAATGCATTGTGGATACCCTAAATTTGAAAGTGTGTTTGATGATTATCACAAATTTCTTGAAACCTAATTAAAGGGTAGAAATATATATCCGGAAAAGTGAACTTACATGACACTTCACATATCCATGAATTTATTGATTATCAAAATTAAACATCCTATTTCGCATACCCATTTTCTAACAACAATCATTTGGGTTTAATTAACCTTGGGTAAGCTGTTGTTCAAAAAATAGTATATGATGTAAATGAGACAAATAAACGGTATAGACCATTCGTAGGTGTTTCCTACTCACCTGTCTTACTACCACACTAGACCAATTATGCGGAGACATATAAGTAATTAAGACAAATAAAAAAGTTAGGTGATCTTATTGTATTTGTTTGGCAGATCTTTTCCCATTATCCTTTATGAAGCCAGAATAGCTTATAAGTTATAACATTTAAAACCATCGGGCACTCTACTCTAACAGTAAAGAGTTAAGAGCCCATAAGTGTGGTTTTAGATGGTTCAAACTGGACCTTTCTTCCTATCGAAACATTATTATAGTATCCCTGTTAGGAGAAGGCATTTTATCCTTATTTACAACAGTAGGAATCGAAAGAGTACCAAAGCTCAAGAAAACCCATATATAGATTTTACAACTTTGCATGCTACCCTACAAATGCATATATAAATGTATATATACACACTTCAAAACAACTGCAGCATATTTCCTTGACAGGATGATCCTGATGTAGCTTTAAAATTTTCTTTTAGGCTCGATACCTCACCAGAACTACTACTCGAACACGACCCTTTCCATTTCTTTCCGTTCAAGCTTGATTCTTGGCAAATTTTCGGCATCGATGTCACAAGTCGAGCTGGGAAGTTCAGAAGAGCCTTTGCACCTCTCATCTCAAAGGCAGCCCTGTCGTAAGCCAACGCAGCATCCTCAGCTGTTTCAAAAGTCCCCAACCACACTCTTGCGCCATGTCGCTTGGAGTCACGGATCTCTGCTGCATATTTACCCCATGGACGACGCCTTACACCTCTGTAATGTTTGCTCTTGTTTATGACACGAGTTGGGTCAAGGGTACTTTTGGAAACACCAGTAGCGGGATTTCTGGCTCCAAGGCCATCAATGGCTTCAGCCTCGTTAATGACTTGATAGATGAACATATCCTGTGAATCGTTCTCGTTCAAGGGTAACTCATGAACACTAGAAGTTGGTTCCATTTGTCTTTTTTCTTAAAGCTGGGAGTTTTTGGATACTATGAGTCGTTGAATCTCCTATTTAAGGCTTTGTGTTGATGTTTTATAGAAGTGTTTAAAAAACACAAAAGGAGCAGGTTAGGGTGGCGTTCTAGAAGCATAATATCTTGTTGGGTAAAAGGAAGAAAATTCCATAGGTTGGTGTTTGAATACTACGTCAGATTTGGAAAATTGGGTCAAAGAAATTGTACAACAAACCTGATTTCAAATACTTATCTATAATATGTTTTTTTGATATGCTAATATTTTAATCGGTTTCAATGATATACTGATGTTCCTATTTGAAATTAAAGAAAACTATTGTGAAGTGGTTACATCAGAGTCGATTTGATTTCTAGCAATTGCCAAATTATTTATTGGTTGACCTCCATCCATTTTGTTAGGGGCCATACAAATTTTCTATGTCTTTGTATAAATTAAATTACTATAAACGATAATTTAAAAAAAATTCAAATTTAATCCCTTAAAAGTAAAATGGGGAGGCGGCTAATTTGTTAATTTTGGTTCCCACTTCAGGAATTTAATACAATACAAACACGCAGACAATTCAACCGGTTCTAGTCTTCTAGACTTGTAGTTGTAGAGGCGACATCACCATCGAAATTGGTAAGCCATGACGTCATCCATTAGCTGGGACCCGACCAGTGGAAATATAGATTGCCATATTAATTAATTTAGAAATCGAACAACATACTATAGGATAAAATGCATAAAAGTTCTATGTGAAGCTCAAAGAATTTTCCGAACTGTCCGAACAATAACTATGTAAACTTGTCCAACAATCATATATATAACGAATGAATTTTTGAACAAAACTTATGAAAAACATCGATGCACACTACACGAAACCAAGTCTTTAGCGGCGACACAAGTACCGACGACGAGAGCTTTTAGCGGTGACACTACCATTTGTCGCCGCTAAAAGTCTTGGTCGCCGGTAAATGTATCACCGGTAAAGGTTTCTCACCGAATCTGCGTTTTCCCCTTCTAATAGATCTTGGTCATTCGATCGAGTATCTAATCAAACGGTTGGGGCACTCTTTTCTGCACAAACATAATACTGGCGACATTCGTGTTGCCGCTAAAAGTCTAAAAAGTCGCCGCACAAACCTAATACCGACGATATTCGTGTCGCCGCATAAACCTAATATCGGCAACACTCTTATCCGGACAGCTTTTCGGCAAAACTGTCAATTGTCTTTGACTCTTGGATCTTCAAGCGATCGAATTCAGCATTTAGAGTTTGTAATCGGGCCTCTTTTACACGATCAACACCTACATATCTTGCTTTAATTGCATCCCAGAGTCCTTTAGCAGTCTCCACATTTCTAATTTGCATAATCAAAGTCTTCGGGATCGACTGACATAATAGCCCCATCGCCAGGTAATCTTTCTCTTCGTTCTTCTCAGTTTCTGGATCGATTACAGTCCATGCTTTGTGAATCTGTAACACTAACTTCATTCTTAGTGCCCATACGGTGTAATTTGTCGAATTGAGCATGGGACATTGTACTAAAGTGGCTCCGATTTCTTTATCCCTCACCGGAGCACCTCCTGAAGCCCCTTTACATTCTGCCATGTCGACCACCTTGTTCAACATGTAAGTTTCTTTTTGATTTCCAAGCAAAGCGCTCTAATACCAATTCAAGATCTAATTGACACACAATTAATAAATAAAACTCTTTGATTAAAGGAAAATAACTCAAAACCTTTGTGTTACAATTGTGAATTCTTAATCCTAAGACTCGATTAAGACATATATATATATATATATATATATATATATATATATATATATATACCGACTTGTATTAGACTATATTTAGGAAACTAAGAACCGACTTGTAAAATAGTTTCCTAAAACTTTGTTGCCTAAATTGGATTGGTAGATCCTTAAACATAGGATTCCAACAGTAATTAAACATCAAATTCATTATTGATATATGTATGTATATGTAGGAAAATAGGAAAAAAAAAACATAAAAATATTGAAATCGGTTGACCCGGTGGTTGAACTGGTTAAACAGGAAACCAATCACTGGTTCAACTAAAAAACCGGTTTTTAAAACATTGGAAAAGAGACCCACTAAGAAAGCCATAGAATCTTCCAAAATATCGAATGAGCCTGTGATATGAGTTTACTTCCATAATTATAGGCTTTAAATTAGGTATATGATTAATTGATTAATGGAAATAATAATTATATTATATAAAATGACTATTTTGCCCCTAGGTCATGATTGGTCCAAAATTTGTCACACATCCACACAATAATTATAGTTTATATATATATATATATATATATATATATATATATATATATATAGGAAAATCTCCAATAAAATCATAAAATTTTGGTCCGGTTTACGTTTTAGTCCTAAACTAATTTTTTTTATGAAAAAGTCCTAAAAACCGGCAAAAGCTTGCATTTTACCATTTTTGACCGGTTGGAACCGATAACAATTTAATTTGGAACTATTTCATAAACTGACCCAATATATTGAGACTTCTCCGCAAAAAAAAAAAACAAAATATTAGGACTTTCTTACAAACAAAAACTTTATTATTATTATTATTATTATTATTATTATTATTATTATTATATTAAAAATATAAACAGGTGTACTAATTTTTAAATTCGTTATTATTAATATTTTTAATAATACATGTAAATACAATTAAAAAAAATATATTAAAGAAATTTTTTAAAGGTGAAAGTGGTTGTGATGGTAATGTTTTAAGCATTGAAATCATGAATATATGCTTGTATGTTCTCATTTTGTATATGATCATTTCACATTTCTTATTATTGTTTTCAATTCAGAATATTAACACTTAACAATTTAAAAGAAGTTGCATATTTATAAAATTGTTTATAAATAGTTTAAGATAAAAGAATTTCTCACTTTGTATATAAAATTTTTTAAAGTAGAAAGATTTCTTTTCAAATCCAACAGATCCACTATAAACATTTACAGTGGTTGCCAATATCAAATTTCAAAAGTATTAATTACAATATCTTATTTAATATAAATTAATATGACTAGTTTTGCTTTATCACATTATATTTGCTATTTTTCCAATAAAACCACATGAATAAAATAATGAAAAAGAGCAACACACATGTTGGTAATTCAAATACTTACACAAAAGACATACACGCATAGCACACGCTCACTATTTATTAACAATTTGAAAAATCGATAACTTCTTTTAAATTGTTAAGGGTTAATATTTTGAATTAAAAACAATAATAACAAACGTGGAATGACCATATACAAAGTTAGAATATACAAACATTCATGATTTCAATGTTTAAAGAATTACCATCCGCTCCACCTCCACCCTTAAACAATGTCTTTAATATTTTTTTCATTTAAATGTATTTATACCTATTATTAACAATGTTAATAATAAAAAATTTAAAAAGTAGTATACTTATTTATATTTTTAATAAAATAATAATAATAATTATAATAATAATAACAACAACAACATATTAAATCTAATAAATTAAGTATAATATGTAAAAAGTTAAAAAAAATATATAACTTTCTAAGTATAAGTTTTAATATTGAAATTTAGTTTATATATGATTACACTTTTAGGTTTGATATTCATTTAATCTTATTAACCAAATTATTATCATTATTAGAAAGAAATTGAAAAGTCATGGGAGTTTCAAATAACTATGGTGAAAGGAAAAAAGAATGAGAGTTTCAAATGAATGTGGTGAAAGAAAAAATGATTCATTTATAATACATTATGATATGATATGATATGATGATTTAGTTTTATTCATGAGTTACATACGGATAAAGACCATTGAGACGATTGAGATTATATAGTTTTAATAGATGTATACTTTATCATATAATTCTAAATAATCAATTTTTATATCAACTTGTTATAATACTTATTATATCAAACTTAACAACAATGTCATTGTTATATATTGAAAAAAACATATATGTTTAATTATTTCAATTATATACTTATATTCTACGCAACGCGTGAATATTCGCCTAATACACACACACACACACACACATATATATATATATATATATATATATATATATATTATTTTGGCCTGAAAGTTAAGCCCAGTCCATGAGTCCAAGAGGAATCGACGTCCAGAGGCAGGTGAAGGCATGAGCTCCATATAAATGAAGTCTCTTGAGAATTGCAATCACTAAATCTGTAATACCCTTGAAAACATAGAGTGTGGTATGTGGAGATCGAGGAGTCGATGATCCCTCTAAGGCTCTAAATTGATATCTAATTTTTATTCCTTATTCTTAATTTTTCATTCTACTTCTCTTAATATCTCTAAACCTTCTACCACTTTCAATCGACCTTGTCATATTTTTGTGTTCAAATTTTTTTGAACCTCTTATTATGAGTTCCATGCAACACCTATTTTCCAGAATAAATTGGTTAAGGGCTTAGAGAGATCAAAGGTAAGGTTTTTGGGAAAAAAAACCTTGTGGCACGACATGGTGAATGGAGCACCATGATATGACATGCCTACGCGTGAAACGCATATCTATATGTCTTACATGACGTGGCAAGAAGAAGGCCACGATATGGCAGCGACTATGTAACGCCCGTAGATCTGGGCTAGTCAATTTAGAGACGATAAGCATCAAAAATGACTTTTTGATGGAATATTATTTAGAAGGATTAATCTTAACTAGGTTATAGCATATGTTACAAGGATTCTGTACATATAAAGAATGCCGAAATCCGAGTTATAACGAAGAAGTTATGACCTATCGAAGTTTCGCGACAGAACCGGCACGACGCCGGATGACGTAAAATATGAATTTAAGATAGAATGATATCTACCATTAGTAATCTAAAACAAAAGTTGAATAGTTAGTTAAACCGAAAGCGTACATAAAAGAAACGCCCAAATCTGACTTCGTATGAGGAAGTTATGATTATCTGAAGTTTCGACTTAGCAATATGCAGCCCGAATACTTGATTTGAGATCGAGCGGTTTTTAGCCGAAACAATCTAAACGAGAATCAAAGATCTCGTTAATAGTAGTGAAACGATAAAAAGATAGGCGAAAACGGACATAAGATGAAGAAGTTATGAATTTATAACGGAGTTTTCCTGTCCCGGCCTACTAAAAATAATATATAAGTAATATATTTATAATATATTAAAAATAAAGTCAAAAATAGCCAATGGAGTCAAGTTGTAGAGCATAATCTCACCTACGCGTCGATATAAAGAACGTTGAAAATGGAGTTCGTATGCGAAATTTATGAATTTATGAAGTTCGGGGCGCGAAACCCCAAAACTGTCAGATACCACGACGTGGCAAGCAGTGCCACGACGTGGAAAGTCTTCTGAGACCTCCGGGAGTCCCTCAGATGCAACTTGCGATGAAGCATGCAGTGACGACCAAGCCCACAACGTGGAAAAAGGTGCCACGGCGTGGCAAGGGCAGATTTTGCCCTATAAATAGATTTGAAGGGCCAACCGAGTTTGGTTGCTCATTCTCTCATCTCTCACCCATATTACCTCGATTTACGTGCAAAGAAGTACTCCCGAAGCCCCGGTATCATCCCGAGACCCGAAGTGAGTCCCGAAGCCCGAAGATCCCGAGAAGTGCAATTCCCGAGCCGAAGCTCTGCCCGCGAGGAGCCCAGTTTTTTCGAAGATCTTCTAGATCTACCGAAGAATACTACTTTTACAAGCTGTAGTGTTGTCCAAGCATCGTCTAATCAAGTGAGTGTGTGGTTATTTTCTTCTAACACATAAATATAAAGTATTAGCTATGAAATACGTGATGTGTGTTATATATTATTTGTGTATTTGAGATAGGCTTGGAGTTGATGTTTTTATACGAGTGTTAAATGATTTAAACTGTGTTTGTATTTATATCTACAAAATTGTTGGGTAGAACATGGGTAGATAGAATAGTTGGTGACGATGCGACTTTGTGCCTATTGAGTAAGCCTTGGTGACGATGCGACTTCGTGCCTATTGAGTAAGCCTTGGTGACGATGCGACTTCGTGCCTATTTGATAAACCTTGGTGACGATGTGACTTCGTTCCTGTTGTGTAAACCCTGGTGACTATGAGAAGTAGTGCCTAATGTATGAACCCTGGTGACTATGTGACGTAGTTCCTGTTGTACAAACCGTGGTAGCAAATGGACTTTGTGCCAATTCCTTAGGTAAATCCTTAGGAATGAATGAATGAAGGATAGTGGATTCTTAGGATAAACCCTTGAGAAAATAAAGGAGATATGGGGATGGGTATTTGGGTTGATTGTTTTATAATTGAATATAATAAATGTATTATTGTGGGTTGAAAACCCTATATGCTCACCAGGTTCCCAAGCCCGACCCACTCAGTTTTCTTTGCATTACAGGTAATGGCACAAGGGTATAAGTTAGTGGACTTGATGAGAGAATTTGGATTATAGATCAGTAGTTATAAATAACTGTTGTAAGGTCTATTTTATATTGTTTATGCTTTTGGTATGTATCGGAACATGACATCCCGAGGTTTTATTATTTAATGAAAATACATTCTCTTTGAGAAATGTTTTGATAAATGGTTATCATATTTTGTTTTGGGAACAAATTCCACAACCGTTTTCTTTAAAAGATTAATCTGATTTTAAAAACAAAGCATAAACAAATCGGTCTTTTCTAGCCGTGAAATTGGGGATGTCACAGACTACAACCCAAGCCCACGATTTTTAGGGTTTCCTTAATATTTAAGAAACTAGTCTCTGGGATTAGGGCATCTTCTTCAGCTTCCAACCCTTACCACGAAACCTTAGCCTCCATGAAGATTAGAAACCTTGTTCTCTTGATTTGAATCTCATTCCTTTGATTTTGGTGAACCTTGAGAAGATGGAAGTTCACAAGGAAGTGAGGAAGCAATGAGCTAGTTTGGATCCATCATTCTCTTCAGTTTTCTAAGTTACTTGGAGTATAAAGTTCCCACCTTGACATTTCTTCTTCTTGATTCAAGTTTATGGTTATTTTTGAGTTGTTTTGGTTCCTTCCATGAATAATATTGGAAATTTGAGGAACTCCAGAGCTTGCTATGGCTTTCTAATGGTCCATAGGTTCCGTTGAATGAGAAAAGGCCTTAGTTTGGATGACTCTTGGTCCCATGCACAAGTTGTTCCCCCATTAAGGACTTAATGGACTTAGGGTTGTTGATATAGCCTTAGAATGGAGTCCTAATTGATCAAGTTGGAAACTTTATCCATTAAATCATTAAAAAGAAGCACATATGAATTTTTTGTCTTAGATTTATAAGGATTAAGCACTTAATGAAGAATATAGTAGTTACCCAGTTCCCACGACATGGCAATGGACTTGTTGCGTCGTGGTGGTTCTCTATTTCGCGACTGTTCTGTCATGGTATTCCCACAACGTCACCAGGAGGTCTCCACATTGTTGTGAGTGTTGATTTGGTTGACAATTGACTTTTGTTTACCGCTGACTTTTGTTGACTGTTGACTAGTTTGACTTTGGCTCAAACTTTAAGGAATTGGGTTATTGATTAAGTATTTATTTGTATTGGTGTCAGTGATCAGTTTGTAAGAGTGATTAGTGCAAGGGAATGGGGGTGGTGCTATACTTCCTTGGGTCTTCATTTCATGTGATTCTCCTCACTATACTATGCATTGTAGGATATATCCTTATATGCTAGGATATAGGAGTAGTGCTGTGCTGGTTAGAGTACCTTGGGTCGGTGATCATCTAGTTGAGTGTCCTAAGGGTTGTATGTAGTCATGTAGGATAACCTGAGAACTCTTGATTTAGTCTTTCTTGCATGTTCCTTATTTGATTGTGGCTCTAGAGTGGGATCACACGTTCTACTGTCTATCTCACATCTGATTACATATAGCTACGCGTTTATTAGTGATTTGATAGTAGTAACATATAGTATTGTATGAGGCTCGGTATATTGTAGTGGGTTGTTAGATAGATAGAGTAGTGTAGAAAGTTACATGTCTATATGCTCTTTCTTGATTGCTTGTTTGGTTTACATGTCGATGTATGTGGTTGGTTGGGTTCAGGTGGTCCTACTTTGTGTTGTAAGCTAAGATACCTAGGTGGGCTAAGGGTATGTTGTAGGCTAGGTGTATACCAGTTGTATGATCTAGGCACGAGAGGGTGACCCGTTATGGACTAGAGGCTCAAGGGAGCGATCCAACAATTGTAGGCCTTGCAAGGCGGTCCAATAGACTGTAGGCTCAGTAGAGCGGTTCGTGCATCTTATAGGCCTTACGATGTGGTCTAGGCAGATTGAAGGCTCATGTATGTATGCATAGTATGTGTATGGTGGTGTGTGGTATTTTGGCTTACAGTTAAGGATTGAATGTTTTTCAGGTATTACTGGTGATCGTCTAAAGGCGAACGTGTGACTATAAAAAGTCATCCACAATAATGGAGATTCCGCATGATATATATTACTCTGATTTTCAAACAATTGTATTTTGGAACAAATGAGTTTTCATAACATGGGTTTTATGTAAATGCTGAAATTACGTCATTTAAAAATGAAAAATTTCTTTGTGAAAATGGGACGTTACAAGTTGGTATCAGAGCCCTGGTTTGAGGGATTTGGAAGAATACTTGTGTGAATCCAAACTCGAACTAGGATCAGATAATTTTCACAAAACCTTTTTGAAAACGAACTTTTAATAAAACAGTTCGGTTAGAGACATGGGCTCGGTCTCTTGCGATGTTCTTGTTTTATTGTTGGCTTGGGATCGTGAACATGGACCTCTGTCTCAACCTTGGTTTTACAAGAAGATGTGATGTGTACAGTCAGTTAGAGCCCAAATAGGAAAGTGATTCCCAAAATACTCATACTTGTTATATATGTTGAATTTGATCTTGCTGATATGTGAATTACTAGAAATGTATGCTAGTGAATAGGATAAGGATTCTTTTAGGAATTGTATGATAAGTATTGCTCGACTTCTATGATGCCTTGTAGCCTAGGTAATTGCTTGTTATGTGCTATTTGATCATGTGAATTGCTAAGTATATGTTGTGTAGTTGTATATGGATAGGATTATATAGCCTTAGAATAAGGGACCTAAAATTATTCCCTATTCTTTGTTTGGTTATGGACTTAAGGTAGAGTCATTTATTTGACAGTGTATCTGATCTTGTGTTATATACAACTTGCATGCATAAAGGAATCCAGTAGAGCGGAAGCATGATTGAGGAGAATGCTAGGAGGAGTTCCTAGGAAGTTAGTTGCAGCTCTTAGGAGCATGTGGGAGTTAGTACACCTAGGGGTGGTCTAGTGCAGCGATTTAAGACATTGAGATGAATTCTGAGTCGACTACAAATATGTGTGGAAGGTAGTATGGGCCCGTACTACTGAAAGAATAGGATCCGTATAAGAACCAGAAGGAATCTTGAGGCTATGAAGGAACTAATAGGTAAAGTCATAAATTGTGCTTGAGCGCTATGACTTGATGTTTGACTGTTTTATTGTATGGTGGTCTTTAGAGGTTTAGGATCATACGTTGGAAAACCAGAGAGGGCGGGTTCGAGTGATGAGGAGATTTGCGAGATCATTATTACCAAGGTTGTTGTGGAAATTAGAGGGGCGATTACAGAGATGTTTGGGTCTGTCAAGACCATGTTGATTGAGGAGTTCGACAGGCGCTATGCCGCTGTCGTGGAGGCTGTTGTTGCTGCAGCCACTACAGCCATTACCGTTGCAGGACTTCAGAGAGGTGGGACGATGCAATACCGAGAGTTCAGTAGTACGAAGCCTCTAGAGTTTAGAGGGGGGCAACGATATGATTACCGCTTTGATATGGATATTGTCACACCCCCGAACCAGACGGCGGAAACACCCGGGGGATTGTGCGTGACTTCATCTTGAAATATCATTACAATGAATATAAATGAAACATAACATCATTATTACCATGCATAATATAATACAACTTTCATTGTTTACATAAGGTACAATCTTTTAAATAACATGTCCAAAACATTCAATGTATGATGTTTAACAGTACACAAAACAAAATTCCATATTATTGTTGATTCTTCTGCTTAACGAGTCCCTGAGAATACAAGTTATTTTGAAAACGTCAACATATATAATGTTGGCAAGTTCATAAGTATATTTGAGAAAATGATTTGTATAACTTTGTAATCACAAGAAAATCCTGTATTTTCTTAAAATAGTTTGGTATGTTTATGTCTGATCTTGTATTAATGCATGTGTGTTATTGTTTAATAGAATGTCAAAAGTGATTGCAGAGAATGTAAATAGAATGTCCCCGGACAACCCGATGTTGCCCATAAAAGAAGAATAGTTAATGTTGTTGTACCAACACCGAGGCTGAGTACCAGTGTGAGTAAGTTTTCGAGTAATCCAATCATAAAAGAAAATAGATAATGATGACGTACCAACACCGAGGTGGGGGTACCAGTGTGAGTAAGTTTCCGAGTAATCCTACATAAAAGAAAATAGTCTTCCACAAACTTCATAACGTTAATTCCTCTAATAGAGCCGTCATAACCATACTAAATAATGATAATTTCACCTGTCTTGGTGTTTGTGAACGCCGACTGAAAAATAGAATAAGGTTATAGTCACCCTAGACCGATGTAGTCTAACTGTAGTGAACAGCTCAGGTGTGAGGTGTCATCCCCATATAGATCTATACACAAAACCTCGCTCTCCCTCTAAGAGACTCTGATTATAACTACAGGCTACGATCGAACACTTAATAGGTGTCAACTGACAGAAACTCACTAGATCCTTAATCGAATTTACGCGAAGATAAACGTAGAAAACTCATTCTAGGCCCAACGAACCATGTAAGTGAGTCACTAGGGCATCGGTAAACATGGTCATTTCAAAATCCTAATATGAATGAGATTATATAACATGGGCCCAAAATATATGTAAAATGACAACTAAGGCCCATTTCACATGTAAGGTATTTATAGGTCCAAATAGCATGCAAATAGTATACAAAACCTATCAAACATATAAATGGGCCACTAAGGTCCAATAACCTAAAAATGATCAAAATTAATCCGTTTATTAGTTTATTTTTAGTTTTGGTACAATTATTCAATAAAATAGCATAAAATGCCCACTTTTTGTAAAAATGACGTTCTTGGCCCAATAAGCCAAAAATTTACACTTAAGGCCCAAATTTAGTAAAAATAACACTTTAGTCCCCTTTTTGTCCAAAACTTGTGTTTATGACTAGTTTGTGGTAAAAATAACATTTTAAACCCATTTTTGTCAAAAATAACATTTTTGGCTTGATTTTTGTGAAAACACATATTTTTCTGGTTTTTGGCTTTTCTGACCTAGTTGTTGGAAAATATGTATAAAAATCATCCTAAGTCAAAATTTGGATCCGTACATTCTTGAAGTTTGGAAATTGTGTCTACTTTGTTCAACATTTTTCTCATAATTTGTAATGGCTTCTAACATGTGTGAAATTGCTCACCTTCACAGGCTGGTCCGAAATTATTTCAAATCTGATAGGCAGTTTTGTAAAATTCACCAGAAATTGTAGCAAAATCGTATGATAACGTGAGAGTAGTCAATTTAAAGGTATAAACCTGAACCTTTTGCATGTAAAACAGTTTTGAAAAATATTATCATTAAGGTGGTCAAAACAGTTCGAGATTGGACCAAAACTTTTCTGTCAAGAGCTGAATTTTGAGTTTAGTTTATAAATCTTTGAACACAACACTCATTTTTTCTATTTTAAGTGTATAAATCCCAGATCTACTAGTTTACATGTATTATATGTGATAAAACATACTTTCCTCAAGGTTTTAATGTAGATCCAAGTGATAAACTTAATATTCTTAACATATTTTTAGATTTATGAAGTAAATAACACATAATCAACAAATAAGTCATGAAAAAACACATATTCATGCATATACACATAGATCTACATAAAGAAACTTGTATTCTCCCCCAAAACCAAGTAAAAATCGAAAATAGGGGGTATGAACTCACCTTTGGTTTGTTGGTTCGGTTTTGAAGAAAAGATGATGAAGTTTTCGGCCTTGAACAAACTTTCCTTGAGTGGTTTTCGAAATCTATGAAATAAGGAGGTATAATCCATGGAATATTATGGTTTAAGAAGAGATATTTAAAGAAAATCAAGAAGTTAAGCCATGAATCCCAATGAAAGCTTACCAAGATGATGATCTAGATGGAATACCCCTTGATGATCCACACCAAGTCTCGAAAATATGTATGAAAAAGAGGTGTTCTTGAGAGGATTTTTGAGATAATTTTGAAAAGAAATGAAGGTGGTGGGATGTTGGTGTTGGCTGAGATTTAGAAGGAAGAAAAAGAGTGAGAAGAATGGTCATTACATGGTGAATTGAGGGCCTATTCATGGAAGTATGTGATGTATTTTACATGGAGAACCTCTAGTTAAAGATGAGGTGTCTTCACCACATTATTCCATTTTTTTGTTTTTATGTTGGGCTTAAATTTCATGGGCCCATTAGGAATTTTGATTTTTGTGGGTCCATTTGAGAGTTTACGACCCAATCATCATAAGAAGATGGGTTCACGGCCCATCGTGGTTCATGATAAATAAGTGAGTCATTTTAGGCCCACATGATCCAAAATGCTTTAGTTTAACGAATGTGGGTCCAATTAAAGCCTAAAATCGGTTCCTAGGCCCAAGATGGTGAATTTGGAGGTTTATTGGTCCATTAGACTCAATAAGAGAATCCTAGTCCATAATGAACTTGGGCCGGGATTTCTAGGGTTTCCAACCCTTTTTTTGAACATATAAGATGTATTTGAATGAGCATAAAGTATAGTATTCACTTAGAGTACAAGGTTTTACAATGGATGATGTAAATGAGAATAAAATTTCCTAGCAAAATGCTAGTTGTGACAAATATCTGATGTGGAAGGATGTTTTTACACATGTTCGTGTCCTGAGGACCAGAAAATGAAGTTTGCACTTGACCTTATTCGCTGGAGAGTGAAGGATTGGTGGGATTTTGTGACCTGCACCTTTCCGCATGCAGAGCGAGCCATAATGACTTGGGAACGGTTTTTGGAGATGTTTCAAGCAGAGTATGTCCCACTAGTGGAGAGAGAGAGAGAGAGAGATTGGCACATGAATACTTGTCGCTAAAGCAGAAGACAAAATTTATGGCAGAGATCACAAGAATGTTTATAGAGAGAGTCATCTTCTACCCGGAGTATGCTTCTTCACAGCAGATGCATATGTCGCAGTACTTGAGCATGATCAAGATGGATATTCGAGAGTTCGTGTCAACTCAGTCGTACCGGATCTTGGCTGAGTTGTAGTCAAATGCTAGGAAGATAGAGATTCAGAAGGGATAGAGAATGTTGATTTCATTGTAGAAACAACTGGTGGAAAAGCGGTTCAAGTTTGCAGACTCAAGATCGGGAGCAGTAAAGAGGAGGAGTTTTGGGTGTGGTAAATGTGGGAGGTTTCGTAATGGAAGGTGTCGATCTTTTTCATGTCGCAGGTGTGTCAATGAGGGACATTTCCACAGGGATTATAGGCAGAGTGTGCGGGTTTTTTTCATTGCAACCACGAGGGCCACATCAGAGCTTATTTTCCCCTCCTCATTTTTTATGAAGTGCAGAACCCTACACCTTTAGCGTGGCAGATGCCAGATGGGCGCCAGGGGAGAGATGAGGTGCTTGGGGTCGAAGGAGGAGCCTACTAGCTTGTTACAGAGGATTCCAAGTGGTGGAGAGTGGAGATTTCATATCGGAAAGACTTTAAACCATAATGTAGTTTTCAGCTAGATTGCTCAAGTTCCACAATTTCATGCAGTTGCTTAATCTTCTGATTTTCGCGTTGGGATCATTGCCAATTGAAGGATTTCCTTCCGAATTATCTTAGTTGCAATTGTGTTAGTATTTTTGTAGGGCATCATCGTGCTTAGCGTCCTATGGTGTTAGGAGCTTAGGTCGAGGGCTGCGATAAGGATCTCCTCCTATGTTCTTGTTTATTGGGACTTGAGGGTACGAATCACGACCCAAAGGCTTGAGAGGGATACTTAAGTTTCGCAGGTTCAGCGTATGCCTAATATTAGGTTAAGATGAACTGTTAATGGTTGGCGGATCGGGGAGTTGTTAGTGTATAACGGATCCAGACTCTTAGAGCCTAGTGAGTAAATAATATAGTTTAGTATGCATTCAATGGTTTCAGGTCTTCGTTGGTGCATTGTGTGTGAGGTTATCGTTGATGGTGGCCGGCTGTGGGTTCCATAAATTCAGTTTACTAGTAGGACGATGTGTGGCCGGGAAAATCTCGAACCGATGAAATCTGTGAATTTTCGATCAACATGATTGATGTATGGGTTAGTTTAGTCTTTTCCTGCTAGGATTTTGTTTAGGGTTTTCGCCGGTACGTCTGTGTGTGAGATTGTCAGCTATGGCATTTGGTTGAAGATTCCTTCTTCGGTTATTTAGAAAACAATGTGTCACAACTAGCATTTTTGCTAGGAAATTTCCACTCTCATATGATCTTTCAACTAGTATAATAACTGGTACTCTAAGTGAATATCATACTCTATTCTCATCCAAATACACCTCATGTGTTCAACTAAGAGTCTGAAAATCCTAAGAATCCCGGTTTGAATCCATATTGGATTAGGATCTCCTTATTGGGCCTAATGGACCAATAAGCATTCAATTCAACTATATTGGGGCCAAGAAAACCCAAATTGGGTTCTAATTGGACTCCATTCATCAGTCTATAACATTTTGGGCCTAGAATGATTCATTCTACCTCCAATGGGCCATGATGGGTCATAAATGATTTAATTAACCTTAATGATGCCATAAACCCATTTCTTTTACCATTTTGGGCCGTGAACCTTCTTAAGGACCCAATAGGCCGAAAAATGATTTTTGGGCTTCATAAATTCGATCAAGACCAAAAATGGGATGGATCACGTCATCCTCATTTACCTTAGCCCAATCTCAGCCCAACATCATTCCAAAACATAAAAAAAAAAGAAATAAAAAAATGGAAGGAGGCTGATTTAAACTTTGCCAACACATGATTATCTAGCATATATCTAGATAATCACATACATCTAGACACTTATTACCCTTCATGCAATGCTCCTTATCTCTTCTTATTTCTCTTGGCCGAGAAGAGCCCCCCCCCCCCCACACACACACACACTTCACTTGCAAAAATTTCTCTCAAGCTCTCAAGAACAACTCCTCCATCATCCCCCAAAATTTTCAAGATTTAGGGTGTTTACAAGAGGATTTTTCACCACAATCTCCATCTTTGGTAAGTTATTATCAAACACCAACATCTCCTTTCAATTTAACATTAAGAACTCCTTCTTACATAACTTTATTCCATGATCACACCTTAGAAACTTCATAAGCTCGAAAACTACTTCAAGGTGTTGCTAGGACTAAAAATCTCCTCATCTCTTCTTCAAAACCGAAACATCAAAACAAAGGTGAGTTCATACCTTGGTTTTTACTTGTTTTTGGGGGAGAATACAAGTTGCTTTGTGTAGATCTATGTGTATATGCATGACTATGTGTGTTTTCCATGAATTATTTGGTGATTATGTGTTGATTACTTCATTAATCTAAAAATATGTTAAGAACTTGAAGTTTATCACTTGGATCTTCATAAGAACTTTGAGAAAAGTATGTTTTATCACATATATTACATATAAACTAGTAGATCTGGGATTTATACACTTTAAATAGCAAAAAAGAGTGTTGTGTTCTAACGTCTATAAATTAAACTCATAAAACAACCCTTGACAGAAAAGTTTTGGTCCAATCTCGGACTGTTTTGACCCCCTTAATGATAATATTTTTCCAAAATGTTTTACATGCAAACAGTTCAGGTTTATACCTTTAAAATGACTACTCTCACGTTTTCATACGATTTTTCTACAATTTTTGGCGAATTTTACAAAACTGTCTATCAGATTTGAAATAATTTCGGACCAGCCTATGAAGGTGAGCAATTTCACACTTGTTAGAAGTCATTAAAAATTATGAGAAAAATTGTGAACAAATCAGACAAAATTTACAAAATTCCAGAATTTA
This sequence comes from Lactuca serriola, assembly GCF_051521515.1. Lineage (NCBI taxonomy): Eukaryota > Viridiplantae > Streptophyta > Magnoliopsida > Asterales > Asteraceae > Lactuca > Lactuca serriola. Next base: position 81,337,216 of record NC_136411.1, read on the forward strand.
CGGATCCAAATTTTGAATTACGATGATTTTTCTACAAATTTTCCAAAAACTAGGTCGGAAAAGCCCAAAACCAGAATAATGTGTATTTCCACAAAAATCAAGCCAAAAATAATATTTTGACAAAAATGGGTTTAAAATGTTATTTTTACCACAAACTAGTCATCAACACAAGTTTTGAACAAAATGGAGACTAAAGTGTATTCTTACAAAAATTGGGCCTTAATTGTAAATTTTTGGCTTATTGAGCCAAGAACGTCAGTTTTACAAAAAGTGGGCTTTTTAAATCAACTTTGTAAATAATCAAGCTAAAATAAACAAAACAATAGCAAACGGGTTAAAAACGATATCCATATCCTTATTGGGCCTGAAAATAATATACATGTTTAGTGGGCCTTAGTGTCCTTTTACATATATATTGGGTTTAGGATAGACATTCATATTCCTTTGAGCCTGGAAATAATAGACACGTATAGTGGGCCTTCGTGGTCCACTTACATGTTTATTGGGCCTGGAAATAAGTTTTATATGTGTTCTTCTTTCTTTTACTATTTTAGTGAATACTTGAACCAAAACCAATGATAACTAACAAACGGATTATTTTGATCATTTTCTAGATTATTGGGCCTTAGTGGCCCATTTTTATGTGTGATAGGTCCTATATACTATTTATATGTTATTTGGGCCTCATTGACCCATTAACATGTGCGGCGGACCTTGGATACTATTTGTGTGCTATTTGGGCCTATGAATAACTTACATGTGAAATGAGCCTTAGTTGTCCTTTCATATATATATTTCGGGCCCATGTTATATAATTTCATTCCAATTTGGGTCTTTAAATGATTTACATGTTTAGCGATGCCTTAGTGGTTCACTTACATGGTTCATTGGGCCTGGAATGAGATTATACCTTTCTTTGCGTAAATTCGATTAAGGATCTAGTGAGTTTTGTCGGTTAGCACCTATTAAGTGTATGATTGTAGCCTGTAGTTATAACCAGAGTCTCTTGGAGGGAGAGCGGGGATTTGTGTATAGATCTATACGGGGATGACACCCCACACCTGAGTTGTTCGCTACAGTTAGACTAACTCAGTCTAGGGTGACGAAAACCTTATAATCAAAAATCAAAATCGGCGTCCAACAACGCCAAGACATGCGAAATTGTCATTATTTAGTATTTTTATGACGACTCACTTAGAGGAATTAACGTTATGAAGTTTACGGAAGACCTTTCTCTTCTCTCTTGGATCACTCGGAAACATTCTCGTATTGGTACTCAACCTCGGGGATTGGTATGGCAACTTTCTCTTTTACAGACAACATCGAGTTGTCTAGGAACATTCTCTTTACATGCTCTGTACATTCTCTCTACATTCTCTTTACCCTTTTAGTCAAATAAACAATAACATACATGCATTAATACAAGATCTGACACAAACACATTAAACAGTTTGCAGAAAATATAGGATTTTCTGGTGGTTTTCAAAGTTATACAAATCATTTTCACAAACATGCTTATGAACTCACCAACATTTTTATGTTGACCATTTTCAAAATAACTTGTATTCTCTGGAAACCGTTGAAGCAAGATGAACGAAACAAACTAATGGATATTGTGTTATATTTTGTTTCATCATACTCTTACTATTTTGGCATGTAATATTCAAATACAATACTCGATGTAAACAATGAATGTTGTTATATTACATGTGTGATGATGATGATGTTATGTTTCAATTATATTCACTGTAATGATATTTCAAGATGAAGTCACGCACAAGCCCCCAGACGTTTCCGTCGTCTGGTTCAAGGGTGTGACACAATGTAAGGTCAGGAGGTCTGGAGCGGATTAGTTTTGTGAGCTTTTCGTCAGCATGGGTGACGTATGGGGTGTCTCTGTTTACGTGAAAGTTAGACATGACCTTGGAATCTTCAAGGTGCAAACAAGGAAGTTAGTTTTGCTAATTGTCGGTTAGTAGTGTTGTATTAGTGTTAATTCTTCACCAAGTCATGTAGTTCTCTCTAAGGATGGATTCAACGTCGGTATTAGAGGGTTGTCATCTGATTTAAGTTTTGATCCAGTGTTGCGGCAATCGAGAGATTATTATAAGTCGTCTAGTCCATGAATATAATTTTCTTTTATCTATGAAGGTTTTGAGGTGGGAGCTGCAAACCATAGCAAGAGAGTCGTACCAACTGTGAACTTAGAATGGTATTTGAAGAACCATGAGAGGGTCATAGTGGATATAAATGGAAACTGTAAGAACCAATTTCGAGGACAAAATCTAATTTAAGTGGCGGAGAATTGTAACACTTATTTTCCTAAATAGATCGGTCGATGGCTTAGAAAGATGAAAGGTAAGTTTTTTAGGAAAAAACTTGTGCCACGACGTGGTGAATGGAGCACCATGACATGGCATGGAAATGCCTGAAATGCGTATCCAGATGGCTTACACGACGTGGCAAGAAGAAGGCCACTACATGGTAGCAATTGCAGCCCAAGCCCATGATTTTAAGGGTTTTCTCCATATTTAAGCACCTACTCTCTAGGATTAGGGCATTTCTCTAGCCTCATACCCCCCACTACATAACCCTTGCCTCCATGAAGAATATAAAGCTCTTTCTCTTGATTTGAAGCTTATTCCTTTGATTTTGGTGGAGTGTGAGAAGAAGGAAGTTCACAAGGAAGAAAGGAAGCAAGGATTTGATTTGGATCTATCATTCTCTTCAAATTTCTAAGTTACTTGGGGTATAAAGTTCTCACCTTCAAATATTTTCTTCTTAATTAAAGTTTGTGGTCATTATCGAGAGGTTTTGATTCTTTCCATGAATGCTCTTGGACTTTGAGGAACTCCAGAGCTTGCTATGGCTTTCTAATGATCCATAGTTTCTGTTGAGTGAGAAAAGGCCTTAGTTTGGATGATTTTTGGTCCCATGCACAAGTTTTGGCCCCATTAAGGACTTAATGGACATAGGGTTGTAGATCTAGCCTTAAAATAGAGTCTTAATGGATAAAGTTGGAAACTTTATCCATTAAGTCATTGAAAATAAGTAGATGTGAAGTTTTAGGATTAGATTTGTAAGGATTAAGCACTTAATGAAGAATATAATAATCTCCCAATTCCCACAATGTGGCAATGGGATTGCTACGTCGTGGTGGCTCTCTGTTTCACGACTGTTTTGTCCTGGTATTCCTACGACATGGCCAGGAGGTCTCCATGTCCTGGTGAGTGTTGACTTGGTTGAATGTTGACTTTTGTTGACCGTTGACTTTTGACTAGTTTGAATTTGTGTCAAATTTAAAGGAATTAAGTTACTGATTAAGGACTTATCTGTATTGGTGTTAGTCAGTTCACAAGAGTGATCAATGCAAGGGAGTGGGGGTGTTGTTGTACTTCTTTGGGTCTTCGTTTCATGTGAGTTTCCTCATTATACTATGTATTGTACCATATATCATTGTATGTTAGGATATAAGAGTAGAGTTGTGTTGGTTAGAGTACCAGGGGTCGGTGATCATCTAGTTGAGTGCCATAGGGGTTGTACGTAGTCATGTAGGATAGTGTGAGAGCTCTTGATCTAAGTTCTCTTGCCTATTCCCTTTTTGTTTGTGGCCCTAAAGTGGAATCACCTTTTCGACTGTCTGTTTCACCTCTGATTACATTTACCTAGGCATTCATTAGTAATCTGCCAGTAGTAACATAGAATACTGCGTGAGGATCAATAGGTTGTAGTTAGCTGTTAGACATGTAGACCGGTGTAGAAAATTGCATGTGTTTATGCTCTTTCTTGATTGCTTGTTGGTGTTATATGTCGACATATGTGGTTGGTTGGATTGAGATGTTCATGCTTTGTGTTGTAGGCTAAGATACTTGTGTGGGCCAACAGTGTGCAATAGGCCAGGTGCGGACCAGTTGTATGTTGTAGGCACGGGAGGGTGACCAGTCGTGGACTGGAGGCCCAAGGGAGCAGTCTAGCTATTATATGCCTTGCAAGGCGATCCAATAGACTGTAGGCTCAGTAGAGCGATCCAAGCATCTTGTGGGCCTTACAAGGCGGTCCAGGAAGACTAAAGGCTCATGTGTGCATGCATTGTATGTGTATTGTGGTGTGTGATATTTTGGGGAAAGTCAATAAGCTTTGGCTTACAGTTATGGATTAAATGTTTTTTAGGTATCATTGGTGATTATGGGAAGGCAAATGTGTAACTATACACACTCATCAACAACAATTGAGATTCCACATTATTTATATTACTCTGATTTTTAAACAACTGTATTTTGGAACAAATGAATTTTTATAACTTGGGTTTTATATAAATGATGATTTTACCTTATTTAAAAATGAAAATTTTTCTTGTGAAAATGAGACACTACATTGCAACTTTCGATTACAACCTGAAACAAGAGGACAATGAAAGAAAGGGCATGCTGGATTTTCTTATTTCTGATTTCTCTTCATTCTTCAACTGATTTGGGTGAGTTCTTTATTTCATTTTTTTTCTTAATTTGTTTCTTATTTTTGATTTCTCTTTATTCTTTAATTTATTTGGGTGTATTTTTTTTATCTCTTGGTGTTCGATTATACTAAAAAACACTCAAAGTCTCAAAGATTTATACCTTGTTTGAGCTCTGATTTCTCCTCTGTTTGAGTTGAAATCTGTTGTTTTGTATATGAATTTTGTAGATTGCTTTAGTAAAACTTCTAATTATATGTGGTTTGCTTCTAGTTTTCTTCTAATATAAATTTATAAAGTTCATTTCTAAACTTTTGTGTTCTTGTTTCTATGATGTGAATCAAGAGGCATATAATTCTCCATTGAACTTTTGCATTCTAAATTATGATTATTTTGAATATATGGACTTCTAGAAGTAGCAGAAGGTTTAAATTTATTCCATTATTGCTATTAGACAGTAGCTTTTAAAAATGGATTCATTTTTCGGATTCTATGATTCATTTTTCAGATCTCTTGACATCTTGAAGTGGAAAATAAAACAAAACTTTGGTCAGATTTTGTCTTTGTTTTCTTAGCTTTATAATTAGATTTGTTGTATTTTAAATATGTTTTTTTTTCGAAAACAACCATCAGGTGCTGATAATAGTAAACGAAAAAAAGAACAAGAAAATGATAACCATTTAAGAGGGTTTTTGAATAATTTTTTTTGTTAAAAACTATAATGTCGGTGAAAATATTTCTAATGATGATCAATAGTTTTAATAATCTACCTGCTGCTTCTAATGATTTGCTTGATATTCCTAATGATTTTGAAAATAATAACTTTGTTGATAAAGATAAACCAAAGTGAATTTAATATTTGTTATCCTATGAGATGATTTAGATTCATAAGTGACAAATTTATTATTAGTAAAAGGGTCTAATAGAGAAATTAATACCAACACAATTTTTCCAAAAGATTCACTTGATAGACATTTTTCATGTGATTTTTTTATTTGTAAATTAAGAAATGACAATTCTCCTTAGAACTAAAAAAATCACATAATCATTATCTTAATCCTAAAATTCAAAATGTTGGCATATGAGGTAAAAAGTTGTAAAATGTATAGCAAAAAAGCTTGTTTTTTTGTGGTACAATTGAAAACATTTATGAAATCTCAAATGGTAAATTTTTAGGTGCACTTGAAATGATTGTTAAGTTTGATCTGTTAACGAAAGAATATTTTTGAATGCTTTAAGACAAAGAAACACATAATCATTATCTTAGTCATAAAATTCAAAATGTACAATTATTATAAGATTTTGTTAACGGTGTTGGTTAAAGTTACTTCCATAGAAAAAAGTTTTTTAAAACTGAAGTTTTTGAAATCGTATCTCCGAAATACCATGACTCAAGAAAGATTGAATCGATTAGTAATTTTAAGTATTGAAAGTGATTTTATTACTAAATATTGATTATTATTGTAAAATATAATGTGTTTTTGTACACGAATATGTCATTTTATTTAGGTGGTTTTTGTAGGTTTTTGTTTGTATTATTTGTTTTGTTATAAAATTCATTGTATTTTTGTTTTAATAATTATTTTATATACACCTTTTTGTGTATATATATATATATATATATATATATATATATATATATATATATATATATATATATATATATATATATATATATATATAAAAGAGCATAAAATTCATATCACTCTTTAGCTATCAAAAACCAATTACCTAAAAACCAATAGAACGGCATGTATCTAAATACATTTTTTTTTTCAAAATAACCTAAAATTTGAAGTTTAAATGATGATACCCTACATGCTAGTCAGCTAACAATGTTGCAATAGCTAGATGCCATTTGATAAAAAAAAAAATTATCACTTGAATATGATTTCATAGCTCTTTCAAAAGAACTTTACTCCAATTTTTCATCCATGTGAATTAGTTTTTATCTCTCATTGAAAGATGGAAAAGGAAATAAATTGCCCTCGAGTCAATCCAAGAAGAACCCATATTATAACTTTGCCTGAAATAACCGAACTAGCAATAAATCCACCACCACCACCACTTTCGCACTCCAACCCTAACATGCCTTCTTCTTGGCTTTCAATTGCTTCCTATTTCTTCTTTGCCTGCAAACCAACCTTTTTGCCGTAGAATATGTCCTAAACAAAGTAAAAGAATAAGTCTTTTCTCCCTCTCCCTCTTTCACCATCTTATGATGATTATCTCTCTCTCTCTCTCTCACTCTTTCATACGCATTAATACTTCACTCTGCAATATTCCCATATAAAAATTAAGGTAATTAAAGGAAGGAGGAATATAATTCTTAGAAGATAGCTAGGTGTGTATGTGTATCCTCTCTGGCACTATGGTACTTAAAACCCTTAGCAATATAAGAACTTGCACCATCTCCTCTTAGAAAGATTCAAATATAAGATATCAAATCCACTCTTCTAGCATTTTCAGTACCTTCGAATTTTAACAGTTACCTTCGAAAAATTCATTAAAGTTCATATATATATTGAAAAACATGCAATGGTTCTAAGGCGTGCTTCCTTTTTAGGTTTATAAACTGTATACTTTGTCTATTAACTAATCCAGTGTATTGTATTATTATTTATTGTTTTATATGAATTATAACTTAACTCAAATGCAGGAGTAGGTGAGAAGTCTATATGGCCATAAGAGGAGATGTTATATATGCCTAGACTTTTCATTCTTCTTCGGTTATAAACCAGAAAAGCTAGAGGCAAAACACAAAGAGGGTATAGTAGGAGATTTCTTTTTGTCTCTGACTGTAAGTGGCGAAGAGAAGTTCATTCATCATCAATCAATACAGAATTCATAGCTATAGTAATTTAAGATGACTTCATCAAATAGGCACTGGCCTAGTATGTTCAAATCAAAGCCCACCTACACCGCTCGTCAGGACCACCATGGCTCGAACCATGTTGTCACTTCTGCTCCCCACAGATCATCTCCTCACACTTATGGTAAATTTCTCAATTATCCTTGTCGTCTTCTTCTTCTTCTTCCTCTTCTCTCATACTATGGTTACTTTTTGAACTTAAAAAACAAATTATATCCAACACATAACCACAGTAATAATCATGCGGTAATTATGATTTATTGGTCTATATTCTCCATCTAGCTACTCGTTGAAAAGTTTGATTTAAGATCTATCATGATTATATATGTTTCTATTATGATAGTGAGTTTTCATGAAGATTTGCTTTTTGGACATATCTAGAACTGTTCCTGATAATCTTGTATTGCTGATGAATTGCATAAGTTACTGTTTCAGTTTCTGATGCATACATCCGGAAAAAGAGTTATGGATGCTCCATACGTTACGTACATGACACAAGATTTTTAATTATAATAGTATTATCACAGAAACTAACGCAATGAAACATGGCAGGATGTGACGAAAGGACCCCGGAACCAAAGCCTAGATGGAATCCTAAACCCGAGCAAATTCAGATCCTTGAATCCATTTTCAACTCAGGAATGATAAACCCTCCGAGAGATGAAATTAAAAAAATCCGAGCTCGACTGCAAGAGTATGGCCAAGTCGGTGACGCCAACGTCTTCTACTGGTTCCAGAACAGGAAATCTAGGAGCAAAAACAAGACCCGCCGCCTCCAAAAATCACAAAGTCGCCAAGCTCAGCCTGTTTCTCCGACTGCCACCAAGGCAGCAACCACCTCTTCATCGTCCTACTCAGACAATTCCTCATCCAACTCAACTGAGTTCCTTTTGCACTCCTATTTAGGTGGTGGTGGGGGGGCTGGTTCCCACCACCAACACCATGGACATTTCTTTCAGGAATCGTTCTTTTTCCCTGTGCAACAAGCATCTCTGTCACCAACGACTGCGAGTTGCACACAAGATTTTTTCTTTCCCGATGTGAGCACGGTGAATAATCAGGAATATCGTCCAAGGAATGATAATGGCCACACGGTTTTGAGTAGCACTAGCATGTCGTTTACTGATTTGATGATGAATCCTCTATATGGAATCCCAAATAAGCATTCAAAAAGCAAGGAGGATGAAGAAGAGGATATTATCAAAACGTTAACTCATAGTACACCATCGCCACCACCGACAGCTTCTACTTGCATAACAGCACCACCACCACCACCTGCAGTTCCTACTTCACTTGTCCCTCCTGCTCCTACTTCAACTATCATTCCATTAACTATAAATGATGTTAAAGGTGTCTATATATCATTCCTCTTACTCTTTTTAATTTAATTTTCTGTACGCATATAATTAAGATGTAAAGAATCATGTGCATGTGTACGTACTTAATGGCTTTGTGTGTTGAAATGCAGGTGAGGGAGGTGGAATGGGGAAGTTAATAGTGTTTATCAACGATGTGCCTTTTGAGGTGGCGATTGGACCCTTTAATGTGAAGGAGGCGTTTGGGAGTGATGTGGTGCTCATAGACTCCTCTGGACATACTGTGGTGACAAACGATTGGGGGGTCACTACCCAGTCTCTCCAGCATGGTGCCTTTTATTACCTCGTGCGTCTACACACAAATGATCATGCTGGCGTACGTTATTGATTTGGTAGATTTCTAGCTATCCCTTCAGCATCCTAAATTTTGAGAAAGCCATATATTACTATATAAATATATATCTTTTGAATGTAGCAAGAATTAAAATATACCACAATAACAAGAAATAATTACTGGAAAGAAAAAACTAAAGACCACACTTACATAAACATTATTTGCGATCGGTTTAGAAGCTCTTATCAGTTTGCCTATATACAGGATCATTATTTAAATCTTGGTTATATTAATAGTAGCACATGAATGCAGTACTCTAATGTGGTTCCTTTACAAGTTTTTTAAATTTCTCCTCGGAGTTTTAGCGAAGAAAGAGAAAACAAAGGAAAAGTAAGTAAAGCTAGAAAAAAAAAAAAAATTCAGGTAAATCAATTTTTTTTTTTACTTTGATCATTTTATCCGTTTTTTATCTGGTTAAGTTGAACTCGAGAAACACGAAGTTATTGGTGAATAATCTAAGCATTTTATAAAAATCATCGGTTCAGATTTGTTTTTTCAGTGCATAAAACAGTGGGAGATCTATTGCACTAGCCCCATGCATGATCAATTAAGCTAAATTAAGCTTCATGTCAATTTATAAAAAACGGTGTTATTATATACCAGTTGTATAAAATCTGCTTGTAAGGCGTAATGCTCTAGTTAAGTGTCGACTTCAGTTCAGGACACATATACAGGCCCTTTAGTTGAAAGGACCAAAATTTGTTTGATTCATATAAATTAAGGAGATTTATTGCAGTAGCCCCATGAATTAATGCGATAATTGTAGATATCACATGCTATTAGACAAGGAAGGAAGAACATGTTACTCCCAGTCGCTACCATTTGTATGCTTCGATCATAACAGATATAGGTAGATAGATGTATAGAGTCTATATCTTTCCATCATTCGCTCTTTTCAAATAACAGACAAAACCAGAAGTGGTTTTACCTAAATTGCTCAACAATATTTTTTTAAGGTAATATTATTAAAGATAATACTATAACACATTCTTATAATAGTTATTTGAACTCATGATCAATAGGTGCAAAGTCTTTTAAATATCAATTGAGTGACATACAGGTAGTTTCTTACAAGTTGATGTACTTACTAGTTTTTTTGGGGTGATTTCGCAGATCTAGAAGAAAAATGAAGTATAATTTATGGACTCTCTCCCTCCTTCCCTCCCTATCTCTCCGTCTCCCTCTCCCTCAGCAGGGTTATAAGAGCTAGTCAACTTATAGATAAGCTGGATTATATGTAAGGGTGTTATGTATATTTTATGCATCTAGCGAGAATCAAACTGAGACTCGATGATTTATAAGGAAAAACCCCTATTTGTTGACCATTAATATTTATTGTGTGCCAAAATAAAGAATTGACATTATGCTGGGAGCCAACCCACATTACTTATATATATATATATATATATATATATATATATATATATATATATATATATATATATATATATATATATATATATATATATATATATATATATATATTGAAAATGACACATACACCCTATGAAATTTCTAAGGTTTACTTTTTTAGTCACTTAATTTTTTAAATGGCTTTTTAAGGGAACAAATTTGCTTTTTTCGGGTCCAATATGTTCCTTTTGAGAAAATGAAAGGGTAACCCGGTTACCCCTTGTGTTAGCTCACTTATTTTTATATTTTAATTAATTAAAAAAATTAAAAGGTCTCATAGCATCTCTCTCTCTCTCTCTCTCTCTCTCTCTCCATAACACACACATACACACACCTGCAAGTTTCTTCCATA